>NC_072766.1:737500-1037500 GCF_022539595.1 Amphiprion ocellaris
TGAACTGCTAGTGCAGAAGCAGCTGAAACAGGTAAATATGTGTTTATGAAAGAGCGATATGTAGATGGAACATCTGCATAAAGATGATCAACAACACCACAGAAGAATCATTCCACCTGAACAACAGTTTGTGTTAAACAATCTCTGACTAGCCCAGAACATAAAATATGGATATTTATAAAGATATTTGTGACATTTTAGCTTGATATATGCAATTATTTCTGACAGTTTTTTTCACAATACTAAAACTTGTCCAGAATCAGTCAAGAAGTTTCCAAAATAACCAAAATAAATTCAATCCTGTCCAGGCTTCATCTAAAATGGTTAAATGACTTCCTCTGAATGACTCAGAATTGTCATAAATGATTCAATAATTATCCAAAATGACTCAAAACTGGTTCAGACTACCTTGAAACTGGCCCAAACTGACTTTGAAATGGTCCATAATGGCTTCAAATTTGTCCACAATGACTCAGCGTTTGTCTGAATTGATAATAACTTGTCTGAAACATCTCAAAAATCATCCAAAAGAACGTTGTCCTAAAGATTTCAATACTTGTCCAAAATGACTAAAACATCTCCAAACTGTCTCAAAAATGATCTAAAACGACTCCAAAATCATCCACAATGGCTCATAATTTGTCCCAAATAACTCCAAACTTCTGTAAATTGATTAAAAACTCATCCAAAATAACAAAAAAAGATCCAAACTCACTAGAAAACAAGCAAAAAATGTCCAATCTGATTCTAAACTGGTCCAAAATACCTTTAAACTTCTCCAAAGTGAATCAAAAATTGTCCAAAATACTTTACAACACACAAAAGGTTTGGGTTCATCCAGACAATTCCATATTTTCCATGAAAACTCACACTTTTATCCGTGTGCTAACATAACTGCACAAGGGTTTTCTAATCATCAATGAGCCTTTCAACACCATTAGCTAACACAATGTAGCATTAGAACACAGAAGTGATGGTTGCTGGAAATGTTCCTCTGTACCTCTATGGAGATATTCCATTAAAAATCAGCTGTTTCCAGCTACAATAGTCATTTACCACGTTATCAATGTCTACACTGGATTTATCATTCATTTCATGTTATCTTCACTGGAAAAAAAATGCTTTTCTTTTAAAAATAAGGACATTTCTAAGTGTCCAAACTTTTGAATGGTAGCGTAAGAAATTTAGTTTTTTTTTTTTTTTATATCGGCATATTTTTCTTACTTTCAGATCCCACTTTGTGGCAGAAACTTTGGTCTCGAGAAGATTATTCGTCTAATTTTGTGTAATTGCGGGGGAATGTAGTTAGTGTAATGACATCAGCAAGATATAACCACGATCTGCAGGGACGGTAGGCTTTTCCTGGTGGGGAATTTTCATATTTAAAGATAATCTGATGTACTTTTGTGAGCCGGACTGTGGTGGTAAATCTCTTTAACTGGGTAAAAATAGATCCTGTTGCTTCCACTGAGAATAAACTTTACCATCCAGGATGATAATAACAGGTTTTTATTTGTTTGTTTTCATTTTTGTGACCAAATTAAAGTTAAGAGTATTCTGTATGTTTTCTGTCAGCTTCATATGATTCAGAAAATATCACTATTTGACTTCTAAATTATCAGTTTTTGAATCAACAACATTCAAGACTTCCTGAATGATTGTTGCTCAAACAGCTTCAAATTTCAATATGGAAAAAAAAGATGCACGAACTGGATCAATTTAAAAAAAAAAAAAATAGCTTGGAAAGTATTTAACCCTCCTGTTGTCCTCATTTACAGGCATCAAAAAATATAGTTTCCTTGTCTGAAAAAAATGCAAAAATACAGCAAAAAAATTTCCCAAATTTCTGAAAATTTGCAAAAACCTTCAGGAAGAAAATTCCAATAATTCCTTAAAAGTTTCCCTTAAAAGTTTTACTTTAAAAAATCCCCCAAATTTGGCAAGAAAATTCTTATAAATATTTTCAAAAAATTAGTAAAAATCTTCCAAAAATCCTCTCACGTGATTCCATATATATATCAGTAAAACTTTAATATTTTATTTAAGAACATCCACAAAAAAATCAACCAAAATCCAAACAATATTGTTTCCTTATCTGAAAAAAATCCAAAAATTCAGCAAAAAAAATCGGAAAATTTGCAAAACCTTCAGGAAGAAAATTCCAATAATTCCTTAAAAGGTTCGCTTAAAAGTTTTATTTTTAAAAAATCCCCCACATTTGGCAAGAAAATTCTTGTAAATATTTTCAAAAAATGAGTAAAAATCTTCCAGAAAATCCTAAAAATATCTAAAGTGATTCCATATATATCAGTAAAACTTCTAATATTTTCATTAAGAACATTCACATAAAAATCTACCAAAATCCAGTGAAATTTGCTGGATTTTGGTAGATTTTTTTGTGAATATTCTTAAAGAAGCTTTTGTTTAACATTTCTTTTTTTCCACCAAAAAATGTTCAAAGATTTCTCAAAAATGTTGAAAATGTGGACATCAGAAGTTTCACTGTGAAAATATATTTTTTTTCCACATTTTCAGACTTTAAAATGGGTCAGTTTTGACCTGCAGGACGACACCAGGGTTAAAACAAGTCCCTCCATCTGCTGAAATGTCACTTGTTCAGTGAATTTATCTTAAATCAAGTGGGATGAGACATTTTGACTAAAAAAAAAGACACATAGATTGGGTAAAATTTTGAGTTTTTGCAGTGTTAAGGTGTTGCGTGACTGTGGAACCGCCCAGACCTGGACTCTGTCTGTCAGGACAGAAATAGTTTCTTCTCCAAAAACATGTTTGCTTCAGTTTTTTGCAGCTCCCAGTCGGTTCCCCTCATCTGTCGGCCTCCTGCTATCATGTCGTCAACGTGATTGTTCTTTCCATGCAGGAACTCCATGCCCACTGTAAAACTCTCCTGTCTGTCCTTTGGGCTGTAAATGTGCAGTGGGAATGTTTCCAGGCAGAAAATAGACAGAAGCAGAACAACCCAGAGATATGGAGCGTTTTAGTAGAAAGAGGAGTAGATGGAAAGAAGCCACTGGTTGTAGATCACATCACCTGTTCCTACAGAAACCACACACACATGCAGCTACTGTTAGTGGGTTTTTTCCCAGTTTTTCTTCAAGCTTTGAAGGTACTGAAGACGGTCACATGTTGATCCTCCAGATATACTCCAAAGTTTGTCACCAGATCAGTTTCATTTCTGGGACACTTTTGGCTTAACCTCCTTACCTCCTTATTCATGATGTTGTGGCTCTTTCCTAGTTTTCTATTGTTTTTAAAAAATAGTTCTGATTCTAATGTCTTATTGTTGTTGCACAGACCTGAGGACAGCATGTGACAAAGAACAACTCTTCAGTCTTGAATCTTGAAGGCCACATCTTGAACCTCCAGCACTGATGACTTCCAGAAGCCGTCACTTTTCCGACAGATGCCACTCACGTTAGCTTTCCGGGAGACGGAGAACTTGTGTTTTTCCATTGTTTATGTTGGTTCTGTGGTTTGGGAGAGCATTGGTGAATCCATGTCTTATCTTGGGTCACAAATCTCCTCAGGAATTAGCCTGGATCAGCCTGATATTGAGCCAAAAGTGTCCCAGAAATTAAACCAATGTGGTGACAAACTTTGGAGTTATTCTGGACAGTGATGTAAGGCTTTTTCAGCTACAGTTATGCTTCAAAACTCCTTTATATTCATGCTGTTAAAGAATATCTGGAGGTTCATCATAGCAAAGCTTAAACATTGGTGGACTGAACTGTTTTTTATCCTGTTTTCTGGTGAAGTACCATCATAGTGACAAGAATGGTTTGCTATAAATGCCGTGTGTTTGTATTATGATTAAATCAGTCTTCCTGCCACCCCTCCTGTGTCACAGAGCAGATAGATTTTAGCTCAAATTAAAAGCAACTTTCCATTTAGCTATTTAAAGAACTCACACGTTTTCCTTTAGTCCCAGGAGGCGTTTTGTTTTGTTGTGCCAGAGTCACTGTGTGGTTCTGTCCTGTGTGGGTACTAGGGTGATGACTTTTTGACTTTTTTTTCTAAAAAATTATTTCCTGTAGCACTAATGAATGAACTTTTGCCTATTAATGATTAAAATGACATTTATTCTGTTGAAATATTGAAAAAGGTCACGCACAAACCACTTTGAAAAAATCACTATTACTATCAATGGGACTAAATTCGTTAAGCCCAAAGAAGCATTCACAAACAGTACCAAATGCACCAACCATAGAAAAGTAAATGATTCAATGCCTTAAAAGATAATCTAAGTGTTGGTAGTTGTTTTGAAGTTGATAAATTCTGGCCAAAAAGCTGATAATTAAAATTTTTAAAATCATTTTGTGCGTGAGGTTTTTTTTATCAAATCACCTTAAAAGTAAGATTTTATCTAATCTTTAATAAAAGTTCATCAAATTATGATACAGGGATATGAGGTTGTAAAAAAGTCATCACCCTAGTGGGTACATCTGCTGTGGGGAGCCTCATCCAGCTCGGCCCACCTCGTCCACAGTGGCAGTGGGCAGCAGCTTCTGACTGGCATCACATCTAAAACTCCCACTTCTCTGATCCACAGACTGAGGACACATGGAGACATGCAGCTGTCCCATAATAAAGAGTCAAACATGGGGACGTTTTAGCAGCGAGGACTTTCTGATCGACCGTCTCTGATCTGCTTGAAGCTTTTTTTAATCATAAACTATAGATGTTCTCAGTGGAATTTGGGAAATTAGATTAATATATTAACCCTCGTATCGTCCTGCAGGTCAAAACTGACCCGTTTTAAAGTTTGAAAATGTGAAAAAAGAAATTTTCTCAGTGAAACTTCTGATGTCCACATTTTCTACATTTTTGGGAAATCTTTGAACATTTTTTGGTGGAAAAAAGAAATGTTAAAAATGTTCTTACTGAAAAAATTAGACGTTTTACTGATATATATGTAATCATTTTAGATATTTTTAGGATTTTTTGGAGGATTCTTACTCATTTTTTGAAAATATATGTAAACAAAACCAGACATTAGACATGATTAGGGAAGGATTGTCGGAAAGCTGAAGATCCAACAATTATTTCTGTTTTTACAGTTTTAAACCATGAGAAATGCTGTAATTTTGCCCATTTAGGATTATTTATTTATTTATTTGGCTTTTATTTTCAAGGTAATAAATGTTTGAGAGCCAGTTCTCATTTGCAAACGTGACCTGGCCAAGAGGCGCCAGCAGGAACAAACTACAGACTACAGACACAAATAGACATAGAAACACAACAAAGAACAAAAATTTAACTCTGTCTTTTCAGAGCAGAGTTTTGTGGAGTTCATCTGCTGTGATTCAACATTTTTTCTGTTTAAAATCAGGTCGCTTTTCATCCAGATGAGCCTATTGAACATAGATATCTTCTGAGAGTTCATTAACCCTGGTGTCGTCCTGTGGGTCAAATTCACCCGTTTTAAAGTTTGAAAATGTGGGAACATTTTTTGGTGGGAAAAAAGAATTGTTAAAAATGTTTCCTAAGAACATTCACAAAAAAAAAAAAAAAGAAAATTAACCAAAATCCAGTGAATTTTGCTGGATTTTGGTTGATTTTTTTGTGGATGTTCTTAAAGAAAATATTAAAGTTTTACTGATATATATGGAATCACTTGAGAGGATTTTTGGAAGAGTTTTACTCATTTTTTGAAAATATTTACAAGAATTTTCTTGCCAACTTTGAGGGATTTTTTCTAAACAAAACGTTTAAGGCAAACTTTCAAGGAATTATTGTAATTTTCTTCCTGAAGGTTTAGCAAATTTTCAGAAATTTGGGGAATTTTTTTGCAGAATTTTCAGATTTTTTCAGACAAGGAAACAATATTTTTTGGTGCCTGTAAATGAGGACAACAGGAGGGTTAACTAAAGAGTCACCAGCGTCTGACTGATGAGTGAACCTGAGAATCATTTAGGTTTCTGCTGAATGCATGCAGGACTCATTATGTAAAAATGTTTGTGCGTACGTGCAGCCATGAATCTCCACAGATGAGCGCCAGCTGCATCACAGACCTTCAAGCTATCTTCTCCCAGAGCTTCACCATCTCCAATCCCCAGCTGCCTCCCTGCATCTCCTCTCCAGTGTTCATGAAAAGCCACTAAACACACATTTCCTCTTCCTACTGCAGCAGAAGCAGCCCTGAGGTGTAGCAGGAGGAGTCGTCTGGAGGAGAAATAGTTTTGTTGTTGGTATGGATTCATACAGCATCGATATGAGTGTCTTCTACAGGCGTAACCACTTATTGAGGGAATCTTTTGACCTTTTCAGCGTCACATCTGTCGTCAGGGGAGCGAATCAATGCCGCAATCTGGTTCCTCCACGAACCCGGATGCAGCAAATGCAATTAGCCCCACGAGTCTCCAGCATGGGAGCTAATCAAAGTGATTTATTGGATTACAGTGATGCACGCCTGTCAACAATATCATAGGAGGCCTGATCCCCCCTCTGGAAGCTGTGAGGCCGGGGGGCTGCAGGACTTCATAGGGAATCCGGACGGACTAGAAGACCGAAAACGAGTGAAGTCAGATGTCCTCCCGTGACCTGATCCCATTTTCCATTACTGTCTCCTTTAATCGCAGTAAGTGACGGGAAGTGATGAAAGGGTGGTGGAGGGGTGGTGAAGAGATGAAGGGATTTGGGAAGAAAGGCTGGGAGTCGTAGCATGATGAAGCTGCGTGTGAAATGCAATGAATGAGCCTCAGGGTGTTTCCCCGTTTTCAAGCTATTTCACACCAAATCCTGTTGACCTGCTTCACCTGGGAAAAGCTGAAAAATCCACACCAGACATCTGCGTTCCCACCAACTGAAAGCCAGTTACTGTTGCTGTGTCTGAGAAGCACTGATTCTGCTTACATAACTATCTGCATACTCCGAATACCTGGTAAATGTCTGAAATAGTTTACTGAAAGGTTTCCTTTCCATTAGAAACACAGAAAAAGCACACCTACTACGCTGATTTCCCTGACTTAAACTTGCTGTTTTATGATTTTAGAAGAGACAAATACAGCACGAATAAAAACAGATAATGGAAATATTATAAAGCAATTAAAAAATAAACAATGTGATGCCCAATAATGGATATAATGTGTTCAGTTTGTTGTTCTAACCTTGCAGATTTAAACAACTTTGACATACGCTACTGTTCAAAAGTGTGGGGTTTCTTTGAACAATAAGGACATGTCTAAGTGACCCCAAACTTTTCAACGGTGGTGTAATAAAATATAACAATAAAATACAGTAAAAATACAGTAAAAATATAGAAAAATAGTTTAAAAAAACAGTAAAAATGTAGGAAAAATACAATAAAGATATAGAAAAGTATAGTAAGAATACAGTAAAAATGTAGAAAAATATAGTAAAAATGTGGTGAAAACACAGTAGTAATATAGAAAAAATAGAGTAAAAATACAGTAAAAAATAGAACAAAAGATAGTAAAAAATACAACAAAAATATAGAAAGAACAGTAAAAAACAGTACAAATACAGTAAAAATATAGAAAAAATACAGTAGAAATATTGAAAAAATACAGTTAAAAATACAGTAAAAATATGGTAAAAAACATTAAAAATATAGAAAAAAAAATACAAATATAGAAAAAATATATCAAAAAATATAGAAAAATACAGTAAAAATATAGTAAAAACAGTAAAAATATAGAAAAAATATAGTAAAAATATGGTAAAAATACAGCAAAAATATTGAAAAAATTCTGTAAAAATATAATATATATACAGTAAAAATCTAGAAAATATACAGTAAAAATCTAGAAAAAATACAGTAAAAAAAATAGTAAAAATACAGAAAAAATACAGAAAAAATATAGCAAAAATACAGTAAAATATAGTAAAAATACACTAAAAATATATACAACTGTTGAAAAGTTTGGGGTCATCCAGACAATTCCATGTTTTCCATGAAAACTCCCACTTTTATCCATGTGCTAACATAACTGCACAAGGGTTTTCTAAAAATCAATGAGCCTTTCAACACCACTAGCTAACACAATGTAGCATTAGAACACAGAATGTAAATCCAGCTGACAGAACAATACTGATTATTTTGTGCAATATTAACACTTCACCAAACCTCTGAACCTCATAACCTGCCAGCTAATCAGTCTTTGAACTAATCTACTGACAATCCGAAAAGTTATTGTCTAAGCTTAAAAAGGGGATATTTAATCAAAATCACTTTATTCTACATTTCTAATATGAATTTTTACCAATAATAAACTGGTTGCTCTCACCATGTTCTGCAAAACACAAAAACATGTGCTCTTTTGCATAACTAAGAAGAAATTAATGATTCAACTGCAACCAAAGGTGATGTGGGTGAAAGTTCTGGGACTTTTCAGCTGAACTGGACTGAACTGCAGGCAGTGTTTCTACAGAGCAGAGAGGATATAAGCAGGGAAACAAATCAAAAATGTAAGAAGAAAAATCTCTATAACATGTAGCGGCAACATTCGATAAGGTTGCATGCAATAATTCATTTTTAATCAAAGAAATTCAGCTTTTGTTTTTTAATGATTTATTGTACTTAAAACATTTCTGAGTTCTCTGTAGTTCTATCCATGTTCATGCTGTTTCCATAGAGGAGTCCTCAGTGAGTAAAAATGTGACAGAAGTAAAAAAAGTTTAATCTGTAAAAACAAGTGTAGTTAGGCTCTTTAAGTGTATTCTGGCACATCATCTCTCTATGTCGTCTGGCTTTTAAACAAGCGGGTCTTTCAGTCTCCTCTAGATCTGGTTTTTGTCTTTATCTTAATATGCAGCTCAGATCCTTCTTTTGTTCCCGTGTGGAGCTGAATTATGTAGAGAAGCAGATATAAACAAGTACAAACACTTCACACGCTGCCTAAAATGCAGAATATTCACCGTCAACGCCGTCCAGACGTCTACAGAACATATCCCGTTTCATAGCGTGCAGCTTATCTCTGCACAGCTCGGGTTCCTCTGAACAGTTTGCATTCAGAAATACACCTCGTTTCATTTCATTTCCAGCTGAACTCTCAGCAGCTTCTGTTTCACGTCTGGGATCCGAGTCCAGAGGGCTTTTAATAAGCTCATTCCCAAACATAATAAGATGAAATGAAAGTGTTTTCGGTGATGGAAGGCTGGTTTGGCGGTTCAGACCTGGAGAGACTCGCCTCCTTCAGTAACTAATGCAACTGCTTCCAGCTAATTTTCAATCTGTGCGTTCATTTCGGCAGCGATCTGGCCCGGTTTCGAATCTGCTCCAAACAATAAACCACTAATATGTTCACATATTGGCCGACTCATGGCCGAGATGAGACGGTTCACATCATGTGGTGGGACTCAGATTGTATGTTGGATTTTTGAGGAGTGATTTTGGTGCTGTTGTGATTTTATTCCTCTGGTCGTGGAAGAGAAATCAGGCAATGTGTGTTCATGAACTTACCTTGTATTGTGAGCTGGGCCTGAGCTTCGATGCTGCTGTTGGAGTTTTCGGCCACGCAGGTGTAGATGCCGGTATCCTCCTCCGTCAGGTTGTAGATCTGGAGACTTCCTCCACCCAGCATTTCCACACGACCCTCGCTGAAGACAGAAGCAAAGATTTGGAGGAAAGAAGAAAGAACATTAGCTAAATCTGATTGATTTTTTTCAAGAAACAGTATTTATTCGGGGCTTTTCTACATGTAGAACTGTCCACACGCAGGAGCTGCCAACCAAAAAAAAAAAGGTTTGGATTAATATCTACAGCAGGGGTGTCCAACATGAGGCCCACAGGCCAAAAGCGGTCCTCCAGAGGGTCCAATCCGGCCCTCAAAGTGTAAAAATTCCAGAGAAGACATTAACTGCAGATTGTAAATTAGTAAAACTATAAATTCAAAATCATTTCTAGATCATGACAAGTTGTTTTGGTCATAAAGTGAAATACTAGATTGTTCATTGTTCTTTTGTGTCTCATTTTTGTAATATTTTTTCTCATGCTTTTGCCATTTTGTTTCTGGTTTTTGTCATTTTGTGTCTCGCTTTTGTCTTTTTTTTTGCCTCATTTGTGTCATTTATGTAATTTTTTGTCTCGGTTTTGTGGTTTGTCTGTTTTTTTGGCGCTTTGTCACTTTTTAAATTTTTTTGTCTTTTTGTTTTGTTTCGTGTCGTTTGTCTCCTTTTTTGTTATTTTGTGTCTCATTTTTGTCCTATTTTGTCTTGTTTTTGTTGTTATTTGTCTTTTTTTGTCAGACTTTTGTCATATTGATCATACAGTAAATCCTCTATGGTTCAGTTCCAGATAAGTAAATGTTGTGTTCCTTTGTAGACACTCTGTGATCTGGAAGTTGTAATGTGGAAATGACAAACTGAGGCTGAATGTTAATGATGTTGTTATCATTTTATTTCCCATTTTTGTCGTTTTGTGTCTCATTTTTTGTATTATTTAGTTTTGTTTTTGTTGTTTTTTTGTCTGACTTTTGATGTTTGTCTCATGTTTTTGTCACTTTGTTTCTGGTTTTTGTCGTGTTGTTTCCTTTTTTGTCTCGCTGGTGTTTTTTGTCTTACTTTTGTCATTTTATGTTTTGCTTGTTGTTTTGTGTATTGTTTTTCTTGTTTTGTGTTTTTGTTGTCTCGCTTGTGCTGTTGGTGTACTTTTCTGTCGTTTTGTTTCTCGCTTTTGTCATTTCTTGTCCTGATTGTGTTGTCTGTCAATTTTTTGTCACTTTTTAATTTTTTTGTCTCTTTTTTGTCTTTCTTTCTTTGAGTTGTTTGTCTCATTTTGTATTTTGCTTTATTCGTTCTTCTGTGCATCGTTTTTGGCGTTTTGTGTTTTTTATTTTGTCCATTTTTTGCCTCTTTGTAACTTTAAAAAAAAAATTTGTCCCTTTTTTGTTTTGTTTCAAGTCGTTTTTCTCATATTTTGTCAATTTTTTCTGGTTGTTGTCCTTTTGTGTCTTGTTTCTGTAATATTTAGTGTTGTTTTTGGTGGTTTTTTTAATCTGATTTTTGTCGTTTTGATCATAAAATAAAATACTACATTGTTCAGTTCCAGAAACCTGTGAATATAATCAGGAGTTGTGGTTATTTATAGGTTATTATGCCGTGATTTTACTGGTCCGGTCCACTGGAGATCAAACTGGGCTGAATGTGGAACCTGAACTAGGATGAATTTGACACCTTGGTCCAGAAGAATCTGTAAAATGTCTTGTCAGCCTCTTTCTAAGGCGCTGAGCTGAAATCCTCCATGTTCCCCTACTGACCTGAGTCTGACTCCACATCTGTCACCTCAAACTGACTCGGCTGAAGAAATAAAATATGCTAAAAGCAGTTCAACCGCCCAGAAAAACTAGAAAAAAAAGAAGAAGCAATTTGCAAATTCTTCTTAACAGTGATGATTTAGAAGCTGGCTGTTTTTTATTAGAACTGGAGTGAAGCAGGAATAACATTGTGTGATTCTGTACAGAGGAAATGCACCCGGACAGATGTCATCATGTTTTATTTCGTAGCGCTGCAGCTGGAACGTGTTGGGTGACACCGCAGCGGTTGTTTCATCGTCTAAACAAATGTTTTCATTTTCTTTCATCAGCTGATAATTAAAAAGGGTTGACAAGCATCTACAGTGTCACACAGAAACGTGTCTGGTTCCAGTCAAAAGCAAAACATTCATTAAAATAACTCCAACAACCACGGAGCAGACTGAGAATGTCCTCTCCTCATACAGGCTAATAAGCAGATAAGCATGAAAACAAATTAGAAATGCAGGTAGCAGAATATCTACAGTATCTAGAGCCAACATGTGCTAACACGTGTTCCTGTTTCCAGTCATTCAGGTCAGACAGGAGCAGAATCAAAAGAAAATGTTCATTAAAACTTATACACTATGATTAAAATTGTGATATTTAATCAAAATCGGTTATTTTGCATGTCTTATTTAAAAATTAGCCAAAAACAAGTCGTTGGCTTTCGCTAGATTCTGCAAAAAAAAAAAAAAAAAAATCAGCTCTTGTCTGTATAACTGAGAAGAAATACAACTATAGCCATCAATTACACGACAAAGATTTGGGGACTTCTGGGCTGAACTGCAGGCTGTGTAAAAATGTAAGTAACACAATATGTACAGCATGTAAAGTCAACTTTGGTTTCAGAGCGACAAACAAGTGTTGCTCTTTCCAGTCATTCAGTACAGCCAAGAGCAAAATCCAAAGCAAAATGTTTTTAACCCTCCTGTTGTCCTCATTTACGGGCACTAAAAAATATTGTTCCCTTGTCAAAAAAAATACAAAAATTCAGAAAAAAAATCCCTAAATTTCTGAAAATTTGCAAAACCTTCAGGAAGAAAATTCCAATAATTGTTTAAAAGTTTCCCTTAAAAATTTATTTTTAAAAAATCCCTCAAATTTGTCAAGAAAATTCTTGTAAATATTTTCATCTCACATCTCACAATATCTAAAGTGATTACATGTATATCAGTAAAACTTCTAATATTTTCTTTAAGAACATTCACATAAAAATCAACCAAAATCCAGCAAATTTCACTGGATTTTGGTTGATTTTTATGTGAATGTTCTTAAGAAACTATTTTAACATTTCTTTTTTTTCAAACAAAAATGTTCAAAGATTTCCCAAAAATGTTGAAAATGTGGACATCAGAAGTTTCACTGTGAAAATATATATTTTTTCCACATTTTCAAACTTTATTGTTTCAGTGAAAGAAGTGTTCCTGTTTCTAGTCATTCAGTGTTGACAGGAGCAGAATCCAAAGCAAAATATTAATTAGCCCTGGTGTCGTCCTGCAGGTCAAATTGACCCGGTTTAAAGTTTGAAAATGTGGAAAAATATATATTTTCACAGTGAAACTTCTGATGTCCACATTTTCAACATTTCTGGGAAATTTTTGAACATTTTTTGGTGGAAAAAAAGAAATGTTAGAAATGTTTCTTAAGAACATTCACAAAAAAATCTACCAAAATCCAGTGAATTTCACTGGATTTTGGTTGATTTTTATGTGAATGTTCTTAAAGAAAATATTAGAAGTTTTACTGATATATATGGAATCACTTTAGATATTTGAAGGAATTGTTTTTGAAGATTTTTACTCATTTTTTGAAAATATTTACAAGAATTTTCGTGCCAAATTTGGGGAATTAAAAAAAAAAACTTTTAAGGGAAACTTTTAAGGAATTATTGGAATTTTCTTCCTGAAGGTTTTGCAAATTTTCAGAAATTTGGGGGAGTTTTTTGCTGAATTTTGGGATTTTTTTCAGACAAAGAAACAATATTTTTTGGTGCCTGTAATTGAGGACAACAGGAGGGTTAAAATAACTCCAACAACCACTAAGCAGATTGATAAATTCCCTCTCCTCATGCAGGCTGTACAACCTTCAATTTCACATTTAATATTTTGTCTTCGAATCATCACACACATGGATCTTTTCCTCTATTAAAACACACATTTACATACTGTAAGTCAAAGGTCTTCTTGTGCTCTTCAGAAGGTCTTTAATATTTATTATTGTAAAATCTTAACGCCTGATCCTGCGGTAGAACCACGTGTGTTTGTAGCTTCTCTCTGAACCAGCGACCCTCCTCCATTTTAAACAGTCCCATCTTTGATTTTCCCCCAATAGACCCACAGGGAAGCCGTCTGTGGCTCGATTCAACGAGCAGTGAAGCATGATGGGAGCAGGACCGAGGCTGAGAGGCAAGAAAGCAGCAATCAATAGCTTAGAGAGAGAGCGCCGCATTCAGAAAGAGAGAAAAGAAGGATCAGCGGGTCGGCTGGAGGAGATAGAAGTCCAGAGAAACCAGGGACAGAAGATCAGCACATAATGGAGGAGCCACGCCGAGCTAAAGGGCAAAACAACTCCACGCTGGAGGTTGATGTAGCTTCAAACAAACTGCTGACGAGCTACATCTCCCACTCCAGCCCCTGGTTTCTGTCCCTGACCGGTCCAGGGTTTGGCAGCGCTGCAGTTTCAGACCATCTGTCTGGTGCTGGACAGAGCGTTGGAGAGGCTCTGGACCTGCTGTCGCCGCAATGACATCACTGTTCCACTCACAATGTAGGGGTGGAATACACTATTAACTTTACTGCTGGAAAGGAGCCACCTAGAAGTTCCAACACATGCAAGTTTTCTACACTCACTGTCTGACAACAGGCTTGGACTGAAAATAGTACAGTCCAGTCTGATCTCCAGTGGACCGGACCAGTAAAACCACAGCAGAATAACCTAGAAATAACCACAACTCCTGATGGCTTCTTTGGTTTAGCGCAAAAAAGTTGGACACCCCTGCATTATGGAGACAGTAGAACTATATAAAAGCTACAGAAATCCCTGCATAGCTGTAGATACCAACCATTCCTAACACATCTAAGCAGAGCAGGACCTGTTTCTAAATCCACGACAAGAGACGCTTTACAGTCAAAAGAAGCATTCAGACTTCATTCAGACTTACATTAAACACAAGTTAATCCCAGATCAATACAGACTAAAAACACCAACTGCACCTGGAGCCGTTCTGACAGCAGAAAGTTAGATAATAAAGACACAAGTAAGAGAGGTGAATGAGCAGAGAGCCTGACAGAACGCTCCGGGTCCTCAGGGTGGGGAAAGGGGGCAAACATAAAGAAAAGCCATGCCGTTTCCTTTTGGTCCTCACACTGGAGAAAGCAGCAGAATGAGTGAAAATGCCAAACGTCTTGCTGTACATTGATTACTTCCCCTGAACTTTAGAGAGTACAGCCGTTCTGCTGGGAGCCTCTGCATGTCAGATCCTCAATAAATGAAAAATTCCTCTGAAAGACTTCCCTGGTTCTCTGTGCCGGGCATTCCTGCAGAGTCTCACCAAGACAACCATTCACACTCTGGCCTTTAGTGCTGCAGCTCCGTAAAAAGCATCGACAGCTTCCTCTTGGATTTGAAAGAGAAACACACAACACATGTCAAACCACTGGGCAATTCTGCTCAGAGCGAGTCGATCTCAGAGCGAGTCGATCTCAGAGCGAGCCGATCTCAGAGCGAGCCGATCTCAGAGCGAGCCGATCTCAGAGCGAGCCGATCTCAGAGCGAGCCGATCTCAGAGCGAGCCGATCTCAGAGCGAGCCGATCTCAGAGCGAGCCGATCTCAGCGAAAACCAGGAATGTTCTAAAGCCCAGGAGGAGCTGAATGAGCTGCTGTCAGGAAGCCCTTCTCCTCCTGTGGTCATTAAACCCTCCTGCTGTCCTCATTTAAGGCACCAAAAATATTGATTCCTTGTCTGAAAAAAACACAAGAATTCAGCAAAAAAATTCCCCAAATTTCTGAAAATTTGCAAAACCTTCAGGAAGAAAATTCCAATAATTCCTTAAAAGTTTTATTTAAAAAAATCCCCCACATTTGGCAAGAAAATTCTTGTAAATATTTTCAAAAAATGAGTAAAAATCTTCCAAAAAATCCTAAAAATATCTAAAGTGATTCCATAAATATCAGTAAAACTTCTAATATTTTCTTTAAGAACATTCACATAAAAATCAACCAAAATCCAGTGAAATTCACTGGATTTTGCTTGATTTTGATGTGAATGTTCTTAAGAAACAGTTTTTTTTAACATTTCTTTTTCTCCACTAAAAAATGTTCAAAGATTTCCCAAAAATGTTGAAAATATGGACATCAGATGTTTCAATGTGAAAATATTTCTTTTCCACATTTTCAAACTTTAAACGGGTCAATTTTGACCCGCAGGACGACACGAGGGTTAAATAGTGTGCATTATTACAGCCTAGTTTATTTCAATATAGCTCCGTATTATTCCATAAGTATTAGCATTGTGTGACCCAAAGGACATCTTTTTCTATGTAAAACTCACTGCGCTAACTCCAACCTCCATAATAAGTTTCTATTTAAATTCCTACATCTCCTCCAGTGTCAGTACACCAGCTGATTCTGAGGTGCATTGGATAGCATCACATTTTATAGTTGCAGTTTATATTAAAACCTCCTTTATCCAATGGAAAATTCAACAGTTCTGCTCCACGTGTTCCCCTCATTGAGAGGTTGGCGTGTGCAGCAGATATCCACAACAGCTCGTTCTTCAGACTAACAGGAGGCCCGTCTACGCTGGTGGAATGATAGATGGCAGCAGCACAGAGGCTGGAGGTAATGGACTGGTTTAGTTGGCATGTGTGGCTGAGAAAACACGACAAGCAACACGGCTACTCTGAGAGTGCAACACGGGAAGTCTCTTTTATGGGATGTCTGTCCGTCTGCAGCACAGGGGTGTCCAACATGCAGCCCGTGGGCCAAAAGCGGTCCTCCAGAGGGTCCAATCCGGCCCTCAAAATGTGAAAATTCCAGAGAAGACATTAACTGCAGATTGTAAATTAGTAAAACTATAAATTTAAAATCATTTCTAGACAATGACAAGTTGTTTGGATCAGAAAGTAAAATACTAGATTGTTCTTTAGTCATTTTTTTGTCTCATTTTTGTAATATTTAGTTGTGTTTTTGTCGTTTTTTGTCTGATTTTTGTTTGTTTCATCTTGTTGTCGTTTTGTGTTTCCCTTTTGTCTCACTTGTGTTGTTAGTCTATTTTTTTCGTCCTGTTTCTCACTTTTGTCATTTTCACCTCGTTTTTGTCGTTGGTCCATTTTTTTGTTGCTTTGTCACTTTTTTGCTTTGTGTTGTTTGTTGCATTTTTTTGTTATTTAGTTTCTCGCTTTTGTCACTCCGTGTCTCGTTTGTGTAGTTTTGTGTCTCATTTTTGTAATTATTTTGTCTTATTTTTGTTGTTTTGTCTTTTTTGTCTGACTTTTGTCATAAAATACTATATAGATACCTATATATCTTGGAAAATGTGGAGTTGTGGTTATTTCTAGGTTTTTATGCTGTGGTTTTACTGTTTCGGCCCACTGGAGATCAGACTGGAACCTGGACTTGGATGAGTTTGACACCCCTGCTCTAGCATCTATTCTTCTTTAAATCCAGTCAGTTGCACAATTTCTAAAACAGAAATCTGCTCATGCACACGCTGGAATTTACCTCCAGGTCTTTGCAGAAACATTACTTGATATAAAAGTGAGTATTTGTGGTTTTAGAAGCTGACAGTCTGCATATTGTCTCTTACAGCATAAAATAACTCCCATGCAAAGCTTTACAGAGCCTCTTCTACGGTGGCCGAGAGGTGCAAACCAAATTTACATAATGCAAAACACTTTTACAACCTCCAAGACAAATTTACAAGCGACAAAACACTTTTACAAGTCCAAAAACACTTTTACAAATCCAAAAACACTTTTACATAATGCAAAACACTTTTACAACCTCCAAGACAAATTTACAAGCGACAAAACACTTTTACAAGTTCGAAAACACTTTTACAAATCCAAATGTAACCGGAAAGGGAATGTCCCAACTCCGGGGCTGAAGCGGAAGTGACGACGAGGAGCGGCTAATGCACTCTGTCGGTCTGATCTGCGCCATTTAAACACTCTAAAGGGTGATGTTTTGCCCGTTTTGTGGGGAACATGTGAACCGATTGACGCGGTTTTGTTTTTCGTGTGGTCGGTCTTTAGAGTGTTTAAATGGCGCAGATCAGACCGACAGAGTGCATTAGCCGCTCCTCGTCGTCACTTCCGCTTCAGCCCCGGAGTTGGGACATTCCCTTTCCGGTTACATTTGGCTTTGTAAAAGTGTTTTCGGACTTGTAAAAGTGTTTTCGAACTTGTAAAAGTGTTTTGTCGCTTGTAAATTTGTCTTGGAGGTTGTAAAAGTGTTTTGCATTATGTAAAAGTGTTTTTGGATTTGTAAAAGTGTTTTCGAACTTGTAAAAGTGTTTTGTCGCTTGTAAATTTGTCTTGGAGGTTGTAAAAGTGTTTTGCATTATGTAAAAGTGTTTTTGGATTTGTAAAAGTGTTTTTAGACTTGTAAAAGTGTTTTGTCGCTTGTAAATTTGTCTTGGAGGTTGTAAAAGTGTTTTGCATTATGTAAATTTGGTTTGCACCTCTCGGCCACCGTACTCTTCACTAGACGTCATGTCTGTATACGTCCTATTTACAGGCTTTATAACCTGGTTCAGTGCTGTAACTTTGTAGACGTGACAAAGCATGAGGGCAGACAGGGTTTCTGTGGCTTCAGGCTCCCAGAGGGCCCAGCAGAGCCATCTTAAAGTATGTTACTGGAGTTATAGGCTGCAGACTGCGCTGTAATATGCTCTAATCAAACGATCCGGTTATTCTCATGGATCCTGCTAGAGGAAACAGAGCAAATAAAGTCAGGTATGCAAGGCTTGTTTTTTGTCTTGAGGGCTCTGCAGGTTTCCATTATGAGCCAGAGGAAAATAAAAAACTGTTTTGGTGGCTGAGTCATCCAAGGAGCTCCAGCCTGAGCTGTTGGAAGCAGGTTGGTTTCATTAATCTCTGGCAGTAATTTCTGTTTCATTACTTATGCATTTATTTCTTCTCTCTCCTCTTTTTCGTCTCGGATGTTTGTTTTTTCAAGTCTGATCTCATATCAGAGCAGGTTTGAGTAGAAAAATGAAGAGTTTTGGAAGAAAGACAAATCGCTCCAATCCACTGTCCGTCTTCCTCGAATGTAAAATGAACCTCCTCTAGTTCCTTCACACCTCGAACATGTTTCAAATTCATTCAGCTGTTCTGATTATGTTCTGGTCAAAACAGGGAAGTTCAGTTGGCGTTCACTTTGAACCACAACACGTCCGACAGCAGAATCGTTGGCATTCACGGTGTGTCGCCGTGCAGAGAGAGGGAGGAGGGAAGGAGGCAGTGAAGAAGAAATGTAGTCCGGAAGAAAAAAGCGGTCCAACTACGAGAAGTTTCGAAGCTTCCACTCCATCCATTAATAATGAATCTGACTTTTTTTGTTGTGACAGTTGTGATTGCAGCTGCGTCCTCCTCGTGACCCGAGCCCAGCCGCTGTCACGCCGCCGCTGATTGCTTTGTGACAGCGGACTGCATCAGCAACCACACAAACCCTCAGATCCTCCTGATCTGCAGCTTCTCCTCACCCAGGTGTGCTGACCTTCCACCGGTCTGTTACGGAAGGCCGAGTCACCGCTCACACATACCTAATGCACTCCACCTCCTTCCCAAGTCCTCGTCTGAAGCCTTCAGCAGCTGAACGGAGGCCTCGACACGCCGACAGGACATTCTGAACACCTTTACCGGGGCAGTCGCACATCAGAGGCGAGTCCAGGGAGGATGTGCGGTTGTTCTTTGCCATGTTTTCAAAGTGAGAGGTGTTTTTAGAGAGTCAGAATCTACACGTTTTTTTGACAGGTGGTTCACTAAAGCCCCTTTCAGACGTGGGACATGTACCACTGCTGCTTCTTCATTTGTTAAAATGACAGCATTCTGTCATTCAGACACTTCTCCATTAACGTTCCTCATGGATTTATTTGCTGATACCATGATGGTGAAGGAGAGCCACGGTACACGCAAGATTAACCAGTGATATATAAGACAGAATACTGCAGTAACACACAAAAGGCTAAATTTAATCCAGTAGTAGCTCATCAAACTGTCCAGATCACTAATATCCTACTTCATTTAGCTCCTGCTGTTGTTACATGTGTCTTTGTGCACAATTCTCTCACTTTGGAGCATTCTAATGGATCCTGATTCTTTGATAGCTTTAGGTATTTAAGAACCGTCCAACGCATCATTAGAACCTGAAGGATAGCGGAGAACCATCATCTTCAGGAACTAATGTGGTCTGAGTCCAGATTTACCGTGTTCCAGAGTGATGGGGGCATCAGGGGGTTAGGGTTATGATCTGGGGTTGGTCAGGTTCACCAACGTTATGTTCCCAAAGAATGAGGTCAGCTGATACCTGAAGATACTGAAGGACCAGGTCTTTACATCAGTGGAGGTTTGCTTCATGTTCCAAGATGACGATGCCAGGATTCATGGGGTCACATTGAGAATGAGTGGATCAGGGAGCATGAGATGGATTGTCCTCCACAGAGTCCAGACCTCAGCCCTACTGAGAACCTTTGGGATGTTCTGGAGAAGATTCTCCCATCATCAATAGAAGATCTTGGTAGAAAATTAATCTATCTCTGGACAGAAATAAATGCTGTGACACTGCAGAAGCTTATGAAAACGATGAATGAGTGCCATCCTCAGAGTTAAAGGCGGTCCAATGAAATATTCCAATGTGCGACTTTTTTTTTGGTCGGGCAGTGTATAAGATTCTCAGTTTCTTATGGCTCGCATAGATTTTTTTAAACAATTTTTAATTTTTGATTACTCAAAGTCCCAAACTTTAATATTATTTCAGGTAGCATTCCATGGACAAAAACTGTAACTGTTGTCACTTAAATTGCCATTATTACAAGTTAAAAAGATTTACAGTCACATTAAATAGTAACTTGATGTGCTTTTTTATAGCCTAGTTTATTTAACTTAGCTCCATGTTAGCCACATGAAACCATTAGCAGTGTGGTATAATGTACATTCATTTGGATATAAAAGTCTTTCTCTCCAGATTAATCATGTAATTAATAAAATTATGCGAGATGCTTAATTTCTTCTAGTTTGTATGGATTTTAACATCCTGCTGCAAAGACCCAAACTAACATCCCATAGACAGAAACTTTAACAATTGTCACTCAGATTGACATTATGTGGACTATTTAGAAAGATATGCAGGTACATTAACCAGATTTTAGTCATTTAATCTCCTTAGTAGTTTTGTTTGCTTGATGCAGGCCACTAATTTGACCCTTCTGAGACAGATTAACATCCTTTCCATGACCACAGGATATGTCTTCCTACATGAGAAGCTCCTCACTCCATCAGCTAGGGTTAAAGAAGTTGTTGTCGTCATTGCAATAATTACCCAACAGAAGGATCTTACCCATTTGCTGAGTTAAACCCAGGTGGAGACTTTTATAATTCCATTGATTACATGCAAATGGCTGCATGGGGCTGAGTTTAAATAAATTTAGCTCCAAAAAAGTACATCAAACCACCATTTAATGTGAATGCAAATGTTCCTAACTAGTACAAATAATGACAAATTCAATTACATAAGTTTCTGTCTATTAGATGTTAATTGAAATGAACCTGAGCTTTTCAAAGTTTAGTTTTTGAGGTAGAGAAAGACGTTAAAATCCTTAAAAACTAGAAGACAGTGAGCATCTGATATAGTTTCATTGATTACCTGCTAAAAGTTGGAGTGCAGGACTTAAACATACCGATGAGTTTTACTTTCAAACCTACATAATGCTAATTAAGCCAATTAGCAGCAGGTAAACCTCTGTGGCGATGTTCTCAAACTGGTGCAGCAGCAAAGCATTTTAATGTTTACTAGCAATGATTGGTTTGCCAGAACTGGAAGTGTTCAGAGTCTCTGAAGCTCCAGATAAAAAAGCAAAATCAGCATTCAGAGAGGGTTCTCTTGTTTGTTGACTGTCGCGTTCTTACTGCTCATCCTTTCTCTCCGCTCACACCCCAACCAGCTGAAACAGATGGACGCCCACCTTCAGTCTGGCTCTGCTGAAGTTCACTCCTGTTAAAAGAGGTTTTCTGCTTGTTCAAAGGGAGTCAGCGAGTTTCTCTCTATAATGTAATACTGTAAGGTCTCGACCTCACCACATGAAGTGGCCTGAGATGACTTATATTGTGAAATGGGACCATATAACTGAAACAGAATTAAAGCGAATCGCACTAATAACGTGTAGGAAGGTGTAATGAAAATCTATAATCCATTAACATTAACAGCTTGTATCTCTTTTCAGCCTCTGCAGCTGAAAGGTTCAGACTTGCTGCCCATATTTTTACTGCTCTGGCCATTTTCTGTGCTGTTTGAAAACAACACATAAAGAGCATAAACCCATAAAGTTTAAACAGAACCTGAGAATCTCAAAAATCAATGACGACGGCCGATGGTGTGGGTGTTAACAACCGCACTTAGAAGGGTGAGAAGAACGAAGCAGGTTCAAAATTTTGAGTGTCGCTTCATGACTTCACTCCAAACAACAGACAATTACGGATGATTGCCTCTGAAGGACTGTTAGCTTAGATGGAAATTTAAATGGCAGGGGCATTTGCTCGGTAACACTGCCGTTTTCTAGAGCAGCAGAATTCATTCTTCTGCGTGTGCATCTTCACACCGTTATTAAAGCGCTAGTAGTTTTTGAATACCGCATCATCACAAGATGCCTCGCTGTAAAATATCTGTTGTGAGCTGTCACTTTCACAATAACATATGCCAGTACCGTTATATCTATACATGACATCCAACCGAGCAGCCACAACATTAAAATCCCTCAGAGGGGAAATAAATGGCCTTGATTCTCTTGTTCCAGTACAATGTTCTGCTGTGAAACCTCGAGTCCTTCCATCCACACAGAGATTACTGTGACACTACCAACCTAAACGCTGCTGCAAACCAAACACAGGAGTGAGACCGACACAATATTATTCAGGTGGTTTCAAAATAACGTGCATCAAAAGGAAGCGGAGGATTTTGTCAACATATTTGAGTAGATGTGTCTCAAGACATGCAGATCAGCACCTCCGAATCCGAGGCTGTGGTTCTCTGCTGGAAACCGGTGCATTGCTCCCTCAGGGTTGTGGGGGAGTTGCTTCCCCAAGCGAAGGAGTTCAAGTATCTCGGGATTTTGTTCAGGAGTGATGGGAAAATGGAGCGGATTGATGCGGCGTCAGCAGTAATGAAGGCGTTTTACCGAACCGTTGTGGTGAAGAGGAAACTGAGCCACAAGGAGAAGCTCTCAGTTTACCATCCATCTACCTTCCAACCCTCACCTATGGTCATGAGCTCTGGGTAGTGACCCAAAGAATGAGATCGTGGATACAAGCGTCTGAAATGAGCTTCCTCCGTAGGGTGGCTGGGCTCAGCCTTAGAGATAGGGGGAGAAGCTCAGACATCTGGAGGAAGCTTGGAGTAGAGCTGCTGATCCTCCACCTCTAAAGGAACCAGTTGAGGTGGTTTGGACATCTGATTCAGATCCTCCAGGGAGACTTCCTTTGGAGGTTTTCTGAACACGTCCTCCTGGGAGGAGACCCCGGGGTAGACCCAGAACCCTCTGGAGGGACTATATATCTCATCTGGCCTGGGAACTCCTCGGGATCCACCAGGAAGAGCTGGAAAGTGTTGCTGGGAGGAGGAACATCTGGAATGACCTGCTTCATCTGCTGCCTCCAAGACCCGACCCCGGATAAGAGGAAGAAGATGGATGGATGGATGGATGGATGATGGATGGATGGATAGATGATGGATGGATGGACAGATGACGGATGGATGGATGGATGATGGATGGATGGATGGATGGATGGATGAATGATGGATAGATGAAAGATGGATGGATGGATGGATGGACAGATGGCTGATAGATGATGGATGGATGGACAGATGGATGGATGGATGGATGGATGGATGATGGATGGACGGACGGATGGATAGATGATGGATGGATGGACAGATGGAGGGATGGATAGATGGATGGATGGATGGATGGATGGATGGACGGATGAATGATGGATGGATGATGGATGGGTGGATGGATGGATGATGGATGGATGGATGGATGGATGAATGATGGATGGATGGACAGGTTAAGGGATGGATGATGGATGGATGGATGGATTAATGGATGATGGATGGATGAATAATGGATGGATGGATGATGGATGGATGGATGGATGGACAGATTAATGGATGGATGGATGGACAGATTGATGGATGATTGATGGATGGACAGATTGATGGATGGATGGACAGATTGATGGATGATTGATGGATGGATGATGGATGGATGGACGTCTCAAGACAGATCCTAAGATCAGGATTGGGGTAAATCATGGGAACTTTTAACTGATCGGTATTAACATACGTCTAATTCTTTGTTTACATCTGTTATTATAGAGAAAATGCCATGAAAATGAAAGTAAGATGTTCTACTGAGAGGTATGGATGCTTTCCCTGTTCCTCCTAGCTTAATATAGTGCTTATTCACAGCCTGAGATCAGCAAGTCTCATCAAAAGTCTCTGCAGTTAACAGTAAGAGGTTCTACAGCTAATCTACAATAACTGAAGTGTTTACTGTGTTATCTAGGAAATGTTATCGGATATCAGCAGACAGCAAATATGAAATGATCAGATCAAGAGTAAAAACATCAATATATTTAAGCAATCCAACATTTGGTCCTTTTGAAACGGTATCTATAAGTAAAGGCAGATATACTCAAACAACTGGCACATAAATTTAACATTATGTCGTCATCATTTTCATAATCTCAGTAAATAATGACAATAATAAAATTAATAACAAACTAGTCAGTCACTAATAACACCTTCAGCAGCATCAAACTAGAATTAGGTTCCAGATGAATGAGAAGAACCACTGTATTTAAACCTCTAATTTCCAGGATGTTCTCATTTATTTTATTATATTGTGAATTATGTATAACCTTGAAGAAAAGCTATTTCTGCTAAAGGAGGAAAAACTAGTTTCTTTGGCAAGTTACATGAATATTCCATATATTTATATTTAGCTCGCCTAGATTATTCTGCTGCACAGGAAAATATAAGAATACATTAAAAATAAACTGTTAGTTTAACAACAACACATGATATATATATATATATATATATATATATATATATATATATATATATATATATATATATATATATATATAAACACACACACACATATATATATATAATTTCCAAATAAGTCTTGGAGAGAATCCCTTTAAATCCATCTCATCTCCACTAATGTTCATTTATCATTTATTTATCACTTCACTTTCCATTTATGTTTATTTATACAATTGCCAGGAGACATATTTTACATTTTTGAATGTTTGTGTGACTTGCTGTGGATTGGCAGTCGAACACTGGCTCTATTCTCCCTGTAATTAGAACCACATTTACAAAGATATATAAAGAATCTCCCTGAGATATTACTCTGAAACTGTTCGGTTTTATCTGCATCAAACATGATCAAATGTTTTCTTGCCCAAGCGTGTCAAAAAAGTCAATATTTTCATGGGATGTGCTAACTTATTTAAACATTTCTCAATTTCTCACAGCATTTCTGGCTGCTGCCTGAGTGTACACAAGAGGAATATCTGCTATGAAGAGAAAAACAGTAGAAGATCTTTTTAATTACTTGGAGGTTTTCTAAAAGGTGAACCTTTGATTTGAACACTATAAACATTTGTGGCCTCTTGCTTTACACAGTGCTGCTCTACGGCGGCAACAACAAACCATTTTTCATTTTCTTCATGTCACTTCGGTCTTCAATAAAGCAAAGTGGACAGGAGTGTGGCTCTGCGTTCATACGTTTATGCGTGAGCTTGTATTTATTTCCTTCCGTCACCTAGAAACAGCCGAGTGAACGAGGGGAGATGTGTGTCTTTATGCTTGACATATGTAAGCGAGGGCGGCTCTGCTGTCCAATCGCAAACAAATTCCCCACAACTAAGTCCTCTCTTCATACACAAGGAGACGCAATATACACAATCATATTTAAATGAATGCGAGGAGGCAAGGAGGAGAGGAGAGAGACGACTTGGAGGCTGTGGAAGAGGCTTGATTTACATGCGCTGTCAATTCCCTGTTGCTGGCCGACATGCATAATTCATCCGTTTTATTGACTGCTGGGGAATTCCATTAGGTGATAGAGTGATACTCCCAGAACAAAAGATGACTGTCCTTTTCATGAGTGCCATCAGGACCCGAGGAATCCAGAGGGACAATATCGATGACACGCAGGGCGTTTGCTCAGAATGCATTTTTAAACGTGTTGACTGAAGTGTTCTATATGCCATCGCTGGGATTAATCAGAATAAATGGTGAGCTCGGTGTCCTTGGCGATAGATTCGCTGGGAGCCTAAATGAATCTGAAGCAAAGGATCAGGACACTGGTGAATACAGAAACAGGATGGTACAGTACGATCAGTCAGAGCGGAATAGACGCTGCAATACCAATCATTCATTCAAGATGCAGAGTGGAGATACACGAGTGGGATAATTACCCCACAGAGAATTTAATACTACTGTATGAAACACAGAAGAGGATAAAAATATACTCGGCAATAACACAAAAGTATTTTAATGTATGCAAATACACAAGAAAGGACAAAATATTAATCTTGATTATCCCTGTAGTGTTTTTTCAGGGGAGTGCAACAACATCCACCTGATATCGCCAAAAATGCGAGGTGCAACAGGCATCTTTTAGCTTGTATCTCTATAAACTGTATGAATAAAGTACATGTATGTGAAAGATTATTGGCTATAATTGGTCATAATATTAGAAATTTGGGTAAATGTACCCCCAAATTTCATCATTTCCAAAAATCTATACCAAATTCAACAACAAAATAAGAAATTAATCAAATGAATGTACTTCAATAAGAAGGGTTATTTGATACAAACCTTCTGCACGTCTATATTTAATCCCATCATCAGCAGAACCCAGTTTATATACTAGACTAAACAAGCTAACATTAGCCTTCGGAAGGTTGTGTTGAAGCATTTCTACAACACAAACAACCCACAGATATTCAGTTTGCTGTCATAGAGAAGGACAGAAACCAGAAAACATTCACATTTAAGAAGCTAGAATCAGAAAGGTCGAGGTTTTATTATTTAAACTACTGAAACCGATGAATCAATTATTAAAAAGCGTTCCTGTTTGATATAATAGTTGATTAATTGTTGCAGCTCTAATCCAGATGTTTGTCTTTGAGGTGTCTGATCAGTTTGTTCCACATGTTCTGCAGCAGCATTTCCATTCTGGATTTCTGTCGACTAACATCTCCCAGATCATCTGATGAAAAAACAGAATACCTCCGTAGACAACTTGGTGTGATTTTTATCCAGAAATCGGTGTAGCTGCAGCTGGACTGGCCTCGAATATTCTGCAACTTGTTGTTATTATCTGGCATCTCCAGCACCTACAACCTCCACAATATTTTTAGCACTTTCAGTTTCAGGATGCTTTCTTAATTTCGGCATTGACTTTATACCAAACTGTCAACTCTTGTGACATCTCTAGTCTCCTCTGGATCACTGGAAATATTCCCACCTACACTGCAAAAACTCTAAATCTTACCAAGTCTATTCGTCTTATTTTTATTCAAAATGTCTCATCTCACTCGATTTAAGATAAATTCACTTAACAAGAGACATTTCAGCAAGATAGAGGGACTTGTTTTAACACTCGTGTTGTCCTGTGGGTCAAACTTATAAGACAACCACTTGTTCTAAATTTCCATTTCAGGTCTTTGCTCTGTCCCCATCTGTCAACGCTGGCATCAAAGACTTGTTACAGCAGCTAAGTCCTACACGGACATATGGACGAGTGATACAAACCTAACGTCTTTCCTCTGACAGGTTATGAATAACACACCAATGAGATTCTTCAAAAGAACTTAAGACAGAAATCCTTTATGTGGCACAATGTGAAAAGACTTCTGAAGGACTCTACTGTGTCTTTAAAAGGATCCTTTTAAAAAAGTTAAAAAGTGCTTCTGGTGAGTCACTCATTCAGTCGGTAGAATGACTAGTGGGGAGAATTAGACATCCAAGAATCAGGTGTTGTCTAAAAACTACTTTCATGTTGATTCTCCTGCATCGTCTGACTCTGAGGGAAACAGAAAGAAAACAAGAGGCGAGCTGAAGCCTCGGCGACAGAAGCTGGACGTGATAATCCGAGCCGTCAGCGAGTCGCCGGCCTCCAACAGACAGCTCTGACACGTCTTCATCAACCTTCATCTCATGTCTACGGCTTCGTCGCTTTCAAGGCCGTGTTTGTGCACCAAAGACCAATTAGACCAGATCCCCGTCTCCGTCTCCTCACGCCATTCTGCTTTTAATTGACAGCAGTTCTTCTGTCTCTCATGTAATGCCTGAGAGGGATGGGACACTTTCAAGGAGAAAGAGAAAACTCCACAGCTATTCTTTTTAATTGTCAATGTCGCATTAAAATCAAAGGAACGGTCTTGGTAATGTATTCAATCCATTCCTCCGCTGAAGGCTGGAGCATCGGGGTCCTCTTCCTGCCTGCAAATTACTAATGGAAACACCCTGAGGACGGAGGGTGTGCACGCTGGATATTGTTTTGTAATTAATACAAGGTAGATTAATAAGTACCTTTTTAGCCAGCTCCCCCCGGAGGTCTGAACCACTCACTGCCGATTCCACAGGCGTTTAAGGCTGGAGATGTGCTTGGAGCAGGAGGTTGGAAGGTCTAATGATATTCCAGCTCACACCACACCAGAGCCTCGTGGTTACCAATGCTACGACCTCACATTTAATTTCACTAAAGGTGGAAGTCCCACTCCGAGCTGCATTTAGATGAATGAGCCTCTATCCTGGCTATTTTCTGTTGGCCCCCGCCAGCTGCAAAGTTATTGTTCTACAAGCCTGGCACACACAGGGGCTAGGTAAACAAACTGCTTTCTGAATTGGTGAGAATCAAACTTCCCGTGTCATATGCGATTCTCTCCGAGGGATCAGCGGCTGAGCTAATGAGAGCCAGAGGAGTGAGAGCACAGCGCTGTGACACTCTGTCTTGGCTCTTAATTTGTGAACTTCCCCTCTGCTGGCAACCCCACCGCCCGGCCTCCCAGATGAAGTGGCTCCGTCGGCACGTCCAGGTCTCCCCCGGGGCTCTCGGGGTAACAGTGGCAGAACAGCATTTACACCTCGGGGAGCAAGCGCTAACAGTTTAGCTTCTGCAGGCCGGAGGGGCCGGTACAGAGGAGCGATGCATTAGTCTCTGCTGCTTTAAAAAGACGTGGGAGAGTCCAGAGCTGCTCAGTAGTTTACGACTAGGGGTGGGAATCTTTGGGCACCTCAGGATTTGATTACGATTCGATTACAAAATGATTACTGATGCATGTTTAACCCTCGTGTCGTCCTGCAGGTCAAATTGACCCGTTTTAAAGTTTGAAAATTTTATCTGCATCAAAGATGATCAAATGTTTCCTTGTGCAAATGTGTCAAAAAAGCCAATATTTTCATGGAATATGCTAACTTATTTACACTTTCTCACAACATTTCTGGCTGCTGCCTGAGTGTACACTAGAGGAAGATGTGTTATGAAGAGAAAAACAGTAGAAGATCTTTTTAATTACTTGGAGGTTTTCTAAAAGGTGAACCTTTGATTTGAACACTATAAACATTTGTGGCCTCTTACTTTACACTGCAAAAACTCAAAATCTTACCAAGTCTATTTGTCTTATTTTTAGTCACAATGTCTCATCCCACTTGATTTAAGACAAATTCACTTAACAAGAGACATTTCAGCAGATGGAGGGACTTGTTTTAACCCTCGTGTCATCCTGTGGGTCAAACTGACCCATTTTAAAGTTTGAAAAATATATTTTCACAGTGAAACTTCTAATATCCACATTTTCGGGAAATCTTTGAACATTTTTTGGTGGAAAAAAGAAATGTTAAAAATGTTTCTTACGAACATTCACAAAAAAATCAAACAAAATCCAGCAAAATTTGCTGTACTGATATATATGGAATCACAGATATTTTTTGGATTTTTTTGGAAGATTTTTACTCATTTTTTGAAAATATTTACAAGAATTTTCTTGCCAATTTTGGGGGATTTTTAAAAAAATAAAACTTTTAAGGGAAACTTTTAAGGAATTATTGGAATTTTCTTGCTTTCTACCTGCTTCCTGGATTGTTCTCTGGTCGGTAGCACCACTAGCAGCCGGCCGTCTCCCGACTCCTCCGGCGGGTGGAATCCAGTTCCATGCCTTCTCATGTTTCTTGTGTTGCCAAAGCATTTTATTTTAGCGCGACACAGCTTACATATAGCGTGGCTCTTGTCCAGTTGGCTTCTGCCGTCAACGTTGTAGAAGCCAAAGGTTTTCCACACATCTGCTTTTAAATTAGAAGGAGCTGTTTGGATCTCACGGCGAGGTGGGTGGAGGTCAGCCAGGTTTGTTGCCTCTGTGCACGTGTCTTAGTTATTTATTATTGTAATTAACAGATTTAAATAATCTAAATTTGTGAAACGATTCAGATTTCTCTCGCCCCTATTTACGACTTTCGAGCAACTATTGCTAATTATTGGCAACAACTGGGTTTATACACAAGCAAGAGAAGAAAGATGCCCCAAGAAACCTGCAGCTTTTTCATTGGTTTCTACATTTTTGCATGTAAATAAAGCATAACAGCAAAGATTTAAAGTTAGACTTGACACTCGTACCTTTCATCCAGCAGCTTGTCTCCAAACATCCAATGAATGTGTGGCGCAGGGAAACCTGCGACGACGCATGGCAGCAGAACGCTGGAGCCCGTCACTTTGGCCACCGGTGATGGCTGCACCAGGAGCTCCAGCTTCCTGTCTTCTCCAGTTTCTGGGATGGGAGGAAAAAAAACACAAGGTTGGGGTTAAGGTAGCCTTAGTTTGCTAGTCTAATCTGCACTGCAAAAACTCTAAATCTTACCAAGTCTATTTGTCTTATTTTTAGTCAAAATGTCTCATCCCACTTGATTTAAGATAAATTCACTTAACAAGTGACATTTCAGCAGATGGAGGGACTTGTTTTAAGACAATGCATCTTAAATATCTTGTGAAGTCAAACAATCTTGAAATTTTCTTGTTTTGAGTTGTATTTTACAAGAAAACTCAAAATAAGTTTAATACATCTCAAATTAGGAGCTTACATGAAAGCAAAAATCGATTTTTGAGTGAAAAATTACTATTTTTTAGCATGTCTGACTTATTTTAAGACCCCTAAACTTGACAATCCTGGTAAAATAGAGCTTAAAATAAGTTTTCCCAGCTAATATTAAGATCTCAATATTCTAAATATTATATCTTATTTCAAGCAATCTTACCAAGCCGTTTTTCACTTGTTCTATTGGCAGATTTTTTCACTTATTTCAAGGTAAAAGTTTGTTGAAATAATTTTTTTTTCTTGTTTTGAGAGGGGCATTTTTTCTAGTGTGTATAACATAACGGTTGGACTGCACCACACTATGACTCTGCTACAGGAGGAAAACACGCTCTGGCTGGTTTGTATTTCTTTAAAGCAATCATAGGCAGAGCTAAGCGTAGAATGTGGCTTTGATTTAATAAAAAATAGTGATGGGGGAACATCTGCATTGCAATGAGACAAACAATGTGATTAGAAATGAATAATGCACCAAATAAACGAGCCGGGCTGCCTTACTACACGTTCTAAATCCTCTGCAAAACTTGACATTTTCAGGTTGGTAGGAGACTAACATGGAGGTCGCTGTTGTTGTTTTCTGTGGTAAAAAAAACGGTAACAGATAAACAGGGAAGGGAAGGACAAAGCAGACTGAAAAGACCAGCCAACAGATCTGGTAAAACACTAAATCTGAGGCTAGAGGTGGGGTGGTGTCCTTTGTTCTGGGTGTAAACATCTCTAAATCTCCAAATGGCCCTTAGTGCTGAAGAACTGAACTTTGCTTTTGGTTCTTGAAGACGTTCCGCTCTCATTAAAGAGGCTCCTTCAGTTCTAATGGACTAACATGGAGTCCCAGGTTCATCTTATCACCCTCAAGTCACCTGGCTATTGGCCAAATGCCAGCCCAAGACTGACATGCCTGGAGGAGTTCAGGTTATGAAGCTGACTGGTCAGCGAGGACTCGAGGTGTTGAAGGAGGTCCAACTGTCCAGGGACAGGTCTCAATACTGCAATACAAGTACCTGATGAGTGGTGTCTCCGGTCAAAGATGAGCTGTATAAGCTTTATAAAGCCATATAATCTGAGGTGACAACATGCATCCAAGATTCCTCATCAGTCAGTTTAAAGTGAAGAAACCTCTTGGATGAGGAATGAAACATCTTCAAGAACCAAAAGCAGAAGTCCAGTTTCCCTGTTGGTTTAGAAATCTGTGGATGGGACGGCGTCTTGCTCACATCTCGGATCTCATCTGCTCCTATTCTACCTCAAAGCCTATTAAATCCTCAACAACTGCTTTTAAAAGAAATCTCTAAAATTCTCTCTGGAAACACCCGGATTACTCTGATCCTGAGCTGATTTGTCGTGAAACAAATAACTCTAAAATGTTGCTTCAACGTCTGGCAGCATCCAAAGTAAATTTCTTTCAGTTTCCTCCCACGACTTTATAAGTTTTCCTTCTTTATGTGTCCGAGTTTTTCTCATCTTTAGAGGAGGCTGGCAGAGATGAAGCCCCCCACCGGGTCTTGTTATGGTCTGATTTATGGCCTCTAATATCTCCTCAGTGCTGGCAGGAGCCTGGTGCTTAACAACTAGTAAATAAAACCTGAGGAGGGGCGAGACGAGACCCCGCCACAGAGGAATCCAGCCTCCTTTAGAGATGCAGCTGAGTTACTGTAGCGTCGCCGATAACCCCAGCGGGAATCTGACCACTCCTTTTAGCATTCAGCCATTTCTCACCACAGCTAGGCAGGTCTCTTCATGCTAAAGGTAATGATCAACCCAGAGAGAACACCGTGTTCCTCCGTAATTAAACGATGCGCTGGACTGTATTAATTTCAATTTACGCCACGAGAGGACGTACATGTGAAAGCTCTAATCAAGGGTGTGGAAAGGTTTGATTAACAGGTAACAGCTGATGACAGGCAGAGTAAACGCTGTTGGGATGGAGATCATTTCACTCAGCATCATCTTTTGTGACTGAAATTACAGCTATCAGCGCTCCTAATGAACAATACTCCACCCTTATCTTCACTTCCTCTTTTACCTGGCAGTGTCTGGAGCTGGGCCTCGTCACTGGACTTGGAGGAGCCGACGTTTTCCACCAGGCAGCGGTAGGAGCCGGCGTCGGCCTCCGAGGCGTTGCTGATGACCAGAGCTCCACTGGGCAGCTGCACCAGTCTGGAGCTCAGTTCCAGCGGCTGGCGGTCTTTTTCCCAGCGGGTGAACGGCACCAGATCCGAGTTCACCTCACAGGCCATCACCTGACTGTCCCCGAGACGCACCGAGGCGGCCGACGGCTGGCTGACGAACCGGGGCATTCCTGGAGGACAAGAGACCAGACTAAGATGTAAAATACCAGGAGAACAGATAATTCAGAGGTGGAAAAACAGAAATGTCACAAAGAAAATCATCACATTTACACAATTTATCAGAGCTAGAAAACAGAAGGAAGTGTTGGATTTTTAACTCTCCTAGGAGCTAATCATGTGTGACGAACAGCACCGTCTGTAAAATCAAACAAATCTAAGCTTAGAATTGTGATGTTTAACCCTCGTGTCGTCCTGCGGGTCAAAATTGACCTGTTTTAAAGTTTGAAAATGTGGGGGAAAAAAAACTTCTGATGTTCACATTTTCATCATTTTTGGGAAATCTTTGAACATTTTTTGGTGGAAAAAAGAAAGGTTAAAAATGTTCTTAAAGAAAATATTAGAAGTTTTACTGACATACCGGTATATGGAATCACTTTTGATATTTTTAGGATTTTTTTGAAGATTTTAAATCCATCCATCCATCCATCATCTATACACCTCTTAATCCTCATTAGGGTCATGGGGGGGGTGGAGTCTATCCCAGCTGACTCAGGTGAAGGCAGGGGACACCCTAGACAGGTCACCAGTCTGTCACAGGGCTACATACAGAGACAAACAATCACTCTCACATTCACACCTACGGGCAATTTAGAATGATCAATTAACCTCAGCATATTTTTGGACTGTGGGAGGAAGCCGGAGTACCTGGAGAAAACCCACGCATGCACAGGGAGAACATGCAAACTCCATGCAGAAAGATCCCGGGAAAGCCGGGACGCGAACCAGGGATCTTCTAGCTGCAAGGCGAAAGTGCTAACCACTACGCCACTGTGCAGCCCAAGATTTTAAATCATTTTTTGAAAATATTTACAAGAATTTTCTTGCCAAATTTGGGAGATTTTTTTTTAAATAAAACTTTTAAGGAATTATTGGAATTCTCTTCCTGAAGGTTTTGCAAATTTTCAGAAATTTGGGGAATTTTTTTGCTGATTTTTTGGATTTTTTTTTCAGAGAAGGAAACAATATTTTTTGGTGCTTGTAAATGAGGACAACAGGAAGGTTAAACTCTGTTAAAACATCTCATTTGGTCCAATCTCCAGAACACGACAGCTCATTGGAAGGAACACGTTGGGATCCATATTCAGGATGTTTTCTCAGAGACCAAAGATCTGACCTCCTGAACACGCTCCTAAACAAACACACACCATCACTTATCGTGGATGGGGGATGTTAATTTGCCACGGTGAGCAGGAGACACAGCACTAATTAAAAAGGCTGCATCCACAGGCTGTTTGTGCCTCTTTCATCTCCACGCAAAAATAATTATTTCCTGCGTTTGAAGCCACTGATCTGAAACCAACAATCGCACACAATGACTTCAATTAATCAGAACTTACAATGTGTAAACTGCAAACGGTATTCCTGGGTTTATTAGTGATGCAGAGGGGAAGAGTTGTTTTAAAAGCGAACAGACCCACTCCATCCACAATAAAAAGAACATCCTGCTGTGTCATTACCACCCAGGGCCTCTGCAGTTTTGGGCTGACTCCGGTCGTCTCCTTGGTAATGTGAGGGTGAGAGAGAAAAACATAAAGATGTGTGACTGAGGATGAAAGGAGGAGGCTGTTTATGAATGCTAGTTTGTCCGGAGACCTGCTGAGTGCTGATTTAGTCCCCGGACCAGACCAGATACTGGAACCATCTCAGGTGACCAAACCTAAGTGCTACTAAAATGTACGTTGGGTTATCATGAGTACATCAGGATGTGAGAGTCTTTCCATACTGGCAGCTTTATCACTGATTAGTGAAATGGTCACATTCACCATAACTGCTGTATGGTACAATTCATTTAAACCTCACTGTCTGCAAAGATCACATCTAATATGAGTCAATAATCACATTCACCATAACTGCTGTATGGTACAATTCATTTAAACCTCACTGTCTGCAAAGATCACATCTAATATGAGTCAATAATCACATTCACCATAACTGCTGTATGGTACAATTCATTTAAACCTCACTGTCTGCAAAGATCACATCTAATATGAGTCAATAATCACATTCACCATAACCGCTGTATGGTACAATTCATTTAAACCTCACTGTCTGCAAAGATCACATCTAATATGAGTCAATAATCACATTCACCATAACTGCTGTATGGTACAATTCATTTAAACCTCACTGTCTGCAAAGATCACATCTAATATGAGTCAATAATCACATTCACCATAACCGCTGTATGGTACAATTCATTTAAACCTCACTGTCTGCAAAGATCACATCTAATATGAGTCAATAATCACATTCACCATAACTGCTGTATGGTACAATTCATTTAAACCTCACTGTCTGCAAAGATCACATCTAATATGAGTCAATAATCACATTCACCATAACCGCTGTATGGTACAATTCATTTAAACCTCACTGTCTGCAAAGATCACATCTAATATGAGTCAATAATCACATTCACCATAACTGCTGTATGGTACAATTCATTTAAACCTCACTGTCTGCAAAGATCACATCTAATATGAGTCAATAATCACATTCACCATAACCGCTGTATGGTACAATTCATTTAAACCTCACTGTCTGCAAAGATCACATCTAATATGAGTCAATAATCACATTCACCATAACTGCTGTATGGTACAATTCATTTAAACCTCACTGTCTGCAAAGATCACATCTAATATGAGTCAATAATCACATTCACCATAACCGCTGTATGGTACAATTCATTTAAACCTCACTGTCTGCAAAGATCACATCTAATATGAGTCAATAATCACATTCACCATAACTGCTGTATGGTACAATTCATTTAAACCTCACTGTCTGCAAAGATCACATCTAATATGAGTCAATAATCACATTCACCATAACTGCTGTATGGTACAATTCATTTAAACCTCACTGTCTGCAAAGATCACATCTAATATGAGTCAATAATCACATTCACCATAACTGCTGTATGGTACAATTCATTTAAACCTCACTGCCTGCAAAGATCACATCTAATATGAGTCAATAATCACATTCACCATAACCGCTGTATGGTACAATTCATTTAAACCTCACTGTCTGCAAAGATCACATCTAATATGAGTCAATAATCACATTCACCATAACTGCTGTATGGTACAATTCATTTAAACCTCACTGTCTGCAAAGATCACATCTAATATGAGTCAATAATCAAATAAAACTGCTTGAGAAAAGGCTAATATATTCTAATAAACATCAGACCCAAATGAATGCATTTCTTGTTCGTCTGTACTTTCTTTTCATGCTTATTTGTTTTGGTCATTTTGTGTCTCACTTGTGTCATTTTGTGTCTTGTTTTTGTCACAGACAGTCTTGTTGCCATAGCAGTGAAATATTTCTCAGTCTCCACTTTGTTATCATATTGTTCTGTGCTGTAAAGTTATTAACACAGATGATGATGTGTGGCGTTTCTTATTTTTTCATAATGAGGAATAATCCTGTTGAATTGGACTTTTGTCTCAGATCCTTTCATTGTGTCCATTAAACCAGTGATAACATTCATTAAGCTGTGAGTCTGCAACAGCATCATATCAAAATGTAAACTAGAGACATATAGCTGGTTAAAAAGACCTGAAAGAATCGGTCACCTTGAGTGGTACCGATACTGGAGATGGTGGGTCCAGGCTCATGGACTATTGGCTGTCTGGCCCTCTCACCCTCAGACGTCTCTTCTTGGCTCCGGGGTACATCACACTGTAGATAAGAACCCCGTGCACGCCTTCCCCGAGCACATCTCAGCACAATAGTTCAGTTAATGCGAGTTTAACCGATGCCGGAGCTGATATTTTTGTATCGGAGCTGCCAATCATGGAAGCAGAAAGAATGAGCAGAATTATTCAGATCGGAGTCACTGAAGCTCAGACACTTTTCATGATTATCCAGGGAGAGGAATCAGCTCACAGGACGATTAAATTCACCCATAACTGCAGATTTTACAGCCAAAAACAGTGAAAGACCGACTGGAGACGCAAAATCCTTCATCCAGTGGAGCAGCAGCGTTTCAGAAGGTGACGTTTAAGAATAGGAACGTTATTTAAATATTAGAATTATTTTTCAGGCAAAAATGAATGAAAAATTATAACATTATAATGTGTTGTAAAAGCAAAGAAAAAGCACATTTCTTCTTATTATTTTTGTATTAATTTAGTTATTTGTCTTTATATTTCCACTTTTATTCGCCTTTTCTTCTATGGATTCATTTTTTGATTAATATTGCTCAATATTTCTCTTGTTTTATTTTATTTATAAGCATATTTCTTCTTATTTTTTAACTATTATTTATTTATTTGTCTTTATATTTCTACTTTTATTTGCCTTTTCTTCTATGGATTCATTTTTTGATTAATATTGCTTTAAAAAGCCACATTATTTATTTTTTATTTTATTTATTCTTCTTTATATTTCCACTTTCATTTTATTGTTCTTTAACAGATTTATTTTTGTAATTTGGCACTCTCACTACTCCATAATTTTTACAGGTTTTGGTAAAATTACAGATCTTAATTTGTAAAATCACAAAAAAATGTATTAATTTACATTGTAATTGGACAAAAAAAATGTAAAAAACAGCTCACATCAAAAATCTGTATTTTTACAGATAATAATTCATTCTTTTACAATATATGGCTGTAAAATTACAGTTTTGGTGTACACAAACCAGCTAAAATAATGTTATTTCACAGATATCTGTCATTTTAAAAGAAAATTATGTATATTAAGGATGGAAAAAAATGGCAATTAGGCTATTATTATATTTGCTATTTTACAGATTTCCCCTGTTTGGATTAATGACAGACAGAATACCAGTAAAAACAAAACAAATAAAAAGACACTTATTCATGATTAAGATGAGAAATCAGTTTGCAGGAAGATTTAATTCATCACTAACTGCAGATTTTCTAACCAAAAACAGTAAAAGACCGACTGGAGACACTAAATCGTTCATCCAGTGGAGCAGTGGCGTTTTCAAAAGATGAACGACCTGGAGTTAAAGCATCGGAGCTCTAAAACCGCTGCTAGACACTGCAAAACTTTAAAACTTCACATTTTGGCCTGAAGACATCACAGGAGTCACCTGCAGACGTTTTTGCTTCCACAGAGCCTCAACATTTTTGTTTGTGAGCTTCTTCTTCTTCCTGACTCTACTCAGTCGTTCCCAGACCCACTAATCCTTTGTTCCTCCAGCCTCATCACATCTGTCCAGGCCGGGTCCATCAGTGTAACTGGACAGGCTGCCGTGTCCTCCTCTAACGGCCGTCTGTAATGAGCAGGATGCTGATGATGCCATGAATATGTGTGTGCTAAAGTAAGCAGCGTGGGTGGAGGCAGGGTAGCTGGGGATGGGAAGTGATGAGTGTCGGGCCAATGCTATTGATTCCAATTAATCACAATTCTCCATTTAAATCGACTGGATGGGAGCTTCGTTTTCCAACGCCTTGCTCAGCAGCAGAGTGTGATGAGGCCGAAGGACTCCAGGACAGCAATAACGTCTGGGACTAGACGGAGTTTATTCTGACACAAATCAGCTTCTTTGTCCATTTCAGACAACATGAATGATGTTAGTGCAGTTCCAGGTAACATTTCCACACCAAATGAAGCTCCTCTGTGGAGACTCAGATTCATCCGCTCAGAACTCCTAATCACATGGATGCTAATGAATGAACGCGTCCATCACTAGGTGGAGATTAGCAGGAAGGAGCTACAAACGACACAGACACACAGCTGGGTTCCTGCTATTCTTAATTAAAAGCAGGTATAGAATAACAATGAGCAGCTTAATGGAATATGCAGGAGGCTTTAAGGATCTCCCTCCAGGTTCAGCTGAATTACAAACCAAAAGCAGGACGGTGGCGGTTCACCTCGGATCAGAAACACGACAAGGTTCCATGTTCCAGTTTTCAGTCAGTTTAAGTCATTAAATAAGAAAACTGAACAAGGTTTAGATTTCAGAAACACGCAGAGGGTTAAATAAGCAAAGAAAATAAATAAAGGTGCCTAAAAGACGAGCTCTACCTGGAGAACATCGTCCGCTTTATCTGAAGCTTTAAACCAGGGGGGTCCAACATGTCTCATTTTTGTCATTTGTCAATTTTTTTGTCACTTTGTAACTTTTTTGTCTAATTTTTTGTTGCTTTGTGTCTTTTTTTGTCTTGCTTGTGTCGTTCGTCCATTTTGTTGTCGCTTTGTGTCTCGACATTCCAGGTTGTTCATGATGTTTTGCAAAAAGATAATTCATTACATGTGAACACTTCCAGAACGTACTTTTTTGCTCTAGAACAAAGGAAAGATTTGGATTATTATGCTCTGATTTTGCTGGTGTGGCCCAATTAAAATCAAACTGGGCTGAATGTGGAATCTGGACTAAAATGACTCTCCTGGTGTCGGCCAATAAATGGAACTGTTCAGTTTTCATCTGATCCAAGCAGCCGTCTGTTAAAATAAGTGGATAAGAGCTAAAAATAACAATAAGCCTTCGGCAGACGGAAACATGCGACGAACAATCAGCTAATCAGAGGAAACGCTGCGACTTGATGGTGAGTTAGTGCTTCTGTCCACCTCCCTAAAGCTGAGAGGACTGAAGATTGATGAGCGGTGTTCCACAGGAGTCACACAGAAGTCCTCCTTTTATCTACCAGGCTCAATAAATGACTCTCAGCTGCAGGAGATGAGAGAAGAAAGCCCGTCCTGACCTTGTAACCGGTCAGAAAATGGCACAAATGTGACAAAACAGTGACGGCAGGAGGGAGAGGAGTAGCAGAGCACTGATGGTCATCCAGCTCTGCTAACTCCACAGGGCGAGAGATGATCTGAACTGTGAACCACTCCAGGTTCAGGCCAGATGTTGAGAAGAAGAACGCCTTTCTAAACATTTACGACAACCAGCGGATCGGCCCGAGGAGCAGCTGCAGTCCGGAGGAGAACCGAGGAGGCAGCTGGGTCTGGTTACGACTCTGTATCTTCACAGAAGCCACTCCTGGCTTCGTGTTTTCAAGGTGACAGGCGATAAAAGCTGCGCTCTGATAGGACGGTCTGAAAGGTTGGCTCTAAACAAGCGTCAGGAAGCAGCTGATGTTTGATCGCTGTGTTTCTGTTCTGCTTGCTGGAGACAGAGGAAAAAACAAAAAACAACGGACGAGGCTCCGATGAAATCATCAGCTGAGAGGAGGTCAGGATGGTGGCGTTCTGACAGCTCCTGATTTTAATATTTGTTTACCCTCATGTCGTCCTGTAGGTCAAATTGACCCATTTTAAAGTTTGAAAATGTGGAAAAAATATATATTTTCACAGCGAAACTTCTGATGTCCACATTTGCAACATTTTTGGGAAATCTTTGAACATTTTTTTGGCTGAAAAAATGTAAAATTTTAAAACATTGGAAATGTTAAAAATGTTTCTTAAGACCATTCACATAAAAATCAACCAAAATCCAGTGAATTTTGCTGGATTTTGGTTGATTTTTATGTGAATGTTCTTAAAGAAAATATTACAAGTTTTACTGATATATATGGAATCACTTTAGATATTTTTAGGATTTTTTTTGAAGACTTTTACTCATTTTTTTGAAAATATTTACAAAAATTTTCTTGCTAAATTTGGGGAATTTTAAAAAAAAATTAAACTTTTAAGGGAAACTTTTAAGGAATTATTGGAATTTTCTTCCTGAAGGTTTTGCATATTTTCAGAAATTTGGGGAATTTTTTTTGCTGAATTTTTTGATTTTTTTCAGACAATGAAATAATATTTTTTGGTGCCCGTAAAGGAGGACAACAGGAGGCTTAAGAGGATAAAACCAGCTCATATTTGACTGTTTTACTTGCGACTGACTGATTCTACGTATTTTAAAAATGCTGATTGATTTTTGAAACCAGGGTGTGACTGAGTTCTTCATAGTTCTGCAGGATTCCTCAGTCAGCATGGAAGCATTTACTTTAAATTACCACCAATAATTGCCTTTTTCGGTTCATTTTATGCCTTCATTAGTTCTAGTTTAGCTGCATTGTCATCTCTGACCACCACTTTTGTGTGGCAAATCCAACAAATCGCCTCCTTCCAGTAACTTTTCCCTTGCTAATGTCAGCAGCTGCTCATTAAAATCCCGTCCGACATCTGGAGATATGAAACCAACGCAGGAGAAACCACATTAAATAGTGACTGAAGCTTCTTCTCTATCCAGAGCAATGATGGAATATGAAGGCAGTCGGCTCAAACGGCTGTTATCAGGTGAATACGGAATGATCACATCTCTCCCGGTTCGTAAGACGAGTTGTCCGAACATGATAGAAATCCAGACGGTCTGCAGTCATCCAGAGCAGCAACACCGGAAGATGGAGTGAAAATCCAGTTTCAGACAGAATATGGGAACAGAAACTCCCCTGATCTGCATGTGGAGGTCTGAGTTCTTGTGTGACGGCCCACAGCGTCCACAGGAAGAGCCCCTTTTCATTCTAGCTAATCGAGTTGCAGCAGAAACAACCCTGATTGCGTTAGGGCCTTTAATCATGTTAAGGTGTCTTACTTTATCAGTGGAATTTAGCTCCTTCTGGCCCGTTTCCAGGTTAACCTTCCTCAGAGGTCGTTGCCATGGAGACGTTGGGCGAGCGCAGATAAATGTGTCGGCACCACGAACCATACATCCCAGCTAGCTGTCCTGTCTAACCTCCCTCCCTTCCTTATCAGGGGGGAGGAGAGGGGAGTCGGAGGTGAAGGCAGAGCAGAGGAGTCACTCCAAAAATATTATGATGTTATTATTTCATTGGAAAGGAGTTGTCCATCACATCCAGCAGCACAGCCGGAAACGTCGTTATTTTTGTACCTGTTATTAGCTGTCATTTAACCAAACATGGAAAATTCAGAAAATAAATAATAAAAAATAAATACTGTAAATTTAAAAAAAACTAATACGAATGATGGCAAATATCTTCAAAGCATTTTACTATTATTGTTGTCGTTGTTGTTATTATGATATGACAAAAACAACAGCACAAATAATAAAAATAATAATAAGAGCTCGTCTCCTTCAGGCTCTTCAGCGACTCCACCCTCCTCCTGCTGCTTTCTCTCAACACGACATCCAGATAAACGAACCAAACGCACTCCAGTCCTGCTGCTGATGGTCTCATAGATAACCTCCACATTCACCTCCATCCATCGCTCCTTCACACGTTTCTCCTCCTCCACACCTCCACACCGGGAGCTCTATTGTCTGCTGGAGCGTTAGGGTTAGGGTTCTTATCTGGAGGGTTAGGGTTCTTATCTGGAGGGTTAGGGCTGCTGGTTCTGGATCTTATCTGGAGGGTTAGGGCTGCTGGTTCTGGATCTTATCTGGAGGGTTAGGGCTGCTGGTCCTGGATCTTATCTGGGATGTAGCCAGCACATCAGTAGATGCTATCTGTTGCTCTGTTGCTGTTTCAGCTCCAGCCCTGAGAGTGCAGCTAGCAGGGAGACTAAAATGGAGCATCTTCCTCAGCAGGAGTGATGGATGGAGGTAAACGAGTCAGCTAGGGCTTGACTGAGGCACGTCTTTATAAAAACCCCGACAGATGAAAGATCACAGCGTTCTCCACTAATACAGAGCCAGCTTCTTCCTGCTCATGCTTCAGTATTTATCTCCAACCTATGTGGGTGTCCCTGATGAAGGCAGAACAAAACACATCTCCTGAAAGCTGAGATTAGCAGCGAGCCACCATCTGAATCTGTAATTTAGGAAATATTAGCGTGGTGTGGTGATACTGTTGATAATGAAACGTGCTGCAGACACAAAGAGGAAGCTCAGCCAGCGAAGCGTTCCACAAAGCCACGGCTTAACTCTCAACTTAAAGGGAATTATTATCCTTCAACATCTACAGAGTCAGAAATGATCTATCAGGATCCACCGTTCATTCACCAATTATCACCTGCAGCTCCGACTGGGAGGATGCCTCAGTCTGCAGGCGGAAGACTGGAAAAATTAAAACTAAAAACAACGGCAGCAAAAAAAAGATGAAAAATTGGAAAAACTGGAAAAATAAGAGCAAATATCTGTAAAATAATAACTTTTTATCCAATTTAAATACAGGAAAACATTCTTCTTCTTCTTAATAGTAATAATAATAATAATAATAATAATAATAATAATAATAATAATAATAATAATAATAATAATAATAATAATAATAATAATAATAATAATAAATTATTTGCTATTTTACAGATTTTCCATGTTAGGTTAAATTACAGATAATAACTGTAAATTTATATATATACACACACACACACACACACACACATAAAATGCAGAAAGTGTTTTGATGTTAACATGAGATTTATTTCGTGGACATGAGGGGAGAACAAGGTGTTAAACATCGGTGAGTCTCTGTCAGATGCAGAATTTAATTTATTTAACACACTTCATGATGTTTGTCTGTTAGAGCAGCTTCTTTTATCTGTTCCTCTGCATCGTGTTCAGTAAAGAGCACCAGAGATCAGCGACTCTTTCACTTCTTCTGGTGTTTGAATAATTTCAAAGATGCTCTGTGACAAATGTAAAATGAATCCTGGAGGTGGTTGGGGGATGGAGGGCTGCTAACTGAGGCTAATTTACCACAACATCCCTCCTCATGATGAGGTAAACCATGACTAATGCTCCTGGTCATCCTGAGTGAACCACATCTGTGTCTTCACAAACATCTGCTACTCACAAGCTGCCACACAAACACACACATGCACTGTGATAAATAAAAAAATAACTGTTTTAACTGTCATTTTATTGTACAGATTATCCATTACAAATAATAACTAGTAAAATCACAGAAGATTTGCTTTAATTTATATTTCTAGCCAAAGCGGTAATTAGTTTTTTAGAATGTGTTATTATAAAATGCTACTGCTTCACTAAATTTAAATCTGTTAAAATAATTACTTTATGTGCTTTCTGTTGTCTGGAATCAATATTATGTATATTAAGGACTGTGAAATGGTGAAGAATTTATAATTTTGGGCTATTTTACATACTTTTCTTAATATGTTAACCATTAGCAATATAGCTAACTATAAATAATGACTGCAACAAAAATCTTAATTTTTACAAATAGAAATTTGTTTTATTGCATTAAATCAGCTAAAAGTGTTGTTATCAACCAAAATCCAGCGGAATTTGCTGGATTTCGGTTGATTTTTTTCTGTATGTTCTTAAAAATGAAACCTTTTTTTTTACATTTCTTTTTTTCCCACCAAAAAAATGTTCAAAAATGTCCTAAAAATGTTGAAAATGTGGAAATTTTCAGTGTGAAAACATATTTTTTTCCACATTTTCAAACTTTTAAAGGGGTCAATTTGACCCGCAGGACAACACAAGGGTTAAAGAGCAGAACTGACAGATGAATAAACTGCACAATAAATCCAGATCCAGCTACAGGTTACTAGTTCTGTGATTTTAAAACCAGTTCCTGCCATCAGTAAAAACAACCGGCTGTTGATTTAACTCTCTCTTCCACATTCATGTAAACCTCCTGAGATGCTCCAGTGAGCCTCAGCAACAGACCAGACTCATATTTCAGCAGAAGATCTGAACATGAGGAGAAAGCCGGTCCCTCCATGTAGACACAAAACACACTTTCAGAGTTCATTAGCCTCGTCTGCTAGGATGCAGATGTACAATACAGACGCAACAAACACACACTTCAAACACGGTGGAGACACACAGCGCATACTGAACAGGCTGCAGGAGGCAACACATGCACATCTGAATGAGGATCACACAGAGGGAAGCATCTCCAGCCTCAGCGAACGTCTCTTCAGTCGCTACTTAAAGGTAAACCGGGAGATGAAACGATATCAGTGGAACGCATGCGATGCAAAACGGCTCCCTGCCTGCCTCGGAACGGTCTGTGATGTCTGGTTTTCACAAGTTGCAAAAACAGAACGAATTTTTAGATTTTGAACTTTCCAACGGCCCTTGAACTAATCATCTTCAACACACCGATTCCACTGGGAAAACAAATCAGTCTGGTTTTGAACGGTTCAGAAGGATTTTCTGAGCAAATTCTGGACAAATTTGAGTCATTTCTGATCATTTTGCACATATATTGTGATTTTTGACAATTTTTGACAACATTTAGAGAACATATTTCTTTACTGAGTTTAAATTAGAGTCATTTTAAACGTGTTTTTATTGTTTTTATATTGCCATTTTTGGAACCCTTCTAAGCCATCCTAGATGTTTAACTCATTTTTGACAGATTGTGAACAGGAAAAGAGGATTTTTTGAGCAAGTTCTGGACAAATTTCTGATAATTTTGGACAAATGTGGAGATTGGTTAAAGATTTCTGTATCATTGTGAGATAGCGACACGATGTCACTGGAGGAGGACCGAGCGGCCTGGGAGGAGGACCGAGCTGCCAGGGAAGAGGACTGTTCTCTGAGTGCTTTTCCTGTTTTTATTGTGTTACTTAGTCATGTATTTTTTTAATTGTGATATATTTATATAGTGATACATTTTAATGGCGATAGTTTTGTTTGTCGTGATACATTTATTATCCAGATTCATTTTTATGATGCTAAATTTTCAGTGATACATTTATTGTGAAATATTGTTATCAGGATAATTTATCGCGATACATTTTCATCGTAAAACATTTTTACTGCTATAATTTACTGTGAAACATTTTCATCATAATACTTATTTTCTCATATACATTTTTAATGTGAAACCATTTTATGGTAAAACATTTTTAGAGTGATACATTAACTATCATGATACATTTTCATCATATTTATATATATATGATATATTTTTCTTGTGATAAATTTTTCTCATCATACATTTTTTATGTGATATTTTTTGATGGTAAAACTTTTTTATTGCGATATTTTTTCATTGTTAGTGTAATAAATTGTTATCGCAATACATTTTATCATGGTAAATTTTTTGACATTGTCATTTTATCATTATATTGTTTATCACAACACATTTTAATCAAGCTAATTTTTCATCGTGATACATTTATCATCAAATATCATTATTGTGAAACATTTTTATCATGAAAATTTTTTTTGTGATAATTTATCGCAATACATTTTCATCCTGAAACATTTTTAACATCATTTTCTTTCTGGTAGTACATGTTTAGAGTGGTATATTAATTATCATGATACATTTTTATTGTGATAAATTTTTCAGCCAATCCACAAAACATTTTCTGCCTTCTGCCTTTGGTTAACATATTTTTAAATGCTAATTATTAACATCAGTGGATGCATTAATACTAATCATCTACATCTCTAGTCCATTTAATATCACTGTCGATTAAATGTGGAGATATTCAGCTCTGTTAGCTGTGGTTTCTCTTCAAACAGAGCAGAGGCGCTGGAATAATCGTATCAGGAATAGTGATCAGGACAGAGCAACAGAGAAGCAATCTAATCAATCAGTCAGCCTTAATGGAAAAGGATGAACGGATCTCAGAACACCTGGACGGCCTGACAGCAAGACATCAGCGATTACCTCAGTCCATCTGCACAACGGAGCAGATGCTGCAAAAGTCCACCTCTGATGAGCCTTGATTCTATGTGTGTGTGTGTGTGTGTGTGTGTGTGTGTGTGTGTGTGTGTGTGTGTGTGTGTGTGTGTGTGTGTGTGTGTGTGTGTGTGGACATGGAGGTGAACCATCCAAAGCCCTAAATAAGATTACGTGTGTCTACCTGTGCTCCTGTTTCACTGATACAAATTGCTCGGCATATTCAAGCCCAATCCTGCGCCTCCAGACAGATTTAACACATCCCAGCATCAAAGACAAACGCTTTGATGCAACAGCAGCTATATCCAAGCCTCGCTTTGTGTTCTCAGGCTGTGCACGTTCAACAAAATATATAAAATAAATAAAAAAATAAGTGATATCTGGATGTTAAAATGCAGCGCTGAGGTGCAAAGGAAGCTGAAAGGTGAGATACAGGCAGGAATAGAGGACATGCTGCTGGTGTGTGTGTGTGTGTGTGTGTGTGTGTGTGTGTGTGTGTGTGTGTGTGTGTGTGTGTGTGTGTGTGTGTGCGTGCGTGTGTGAATAAACAATAGAGGAGATGCTGATCACTGACCTTGGAGCACAAGTTATTCTACAGCCTGGAACAATGCACACACACACACACACCCCCCCCTGGAACACAACAGGAAGCAGTCTGCTGCAGGAGAGACCATCCCATAATAACACACATCAACAGGAGCAGCAGGGAGCCTCTGCTTCGACACGGCGAGCCTTTATCTTTTTTAATCATCAATCAAGCCTCATCAAAATCAACTCGGTGAGTCGAAAGCCTTCTCACACACGCGCACACACACACACACACACACACACACACACACACACACACACACACACACACACACACACACACACACACACACACACAGCAGAACCTGACACCTCCATCCACCAATCAGAGAGCCGTGAAGGTGCTGTGATGGTGTGGAGAAGAGCAGTCTGAGCGTCGTCCCCGGGGCCCTTCCACTCAGAGTTCAGCTCGGATCCTCGTGCACGCCGCCGTGCACACCGAGCCGCTCAGCCTATCGCCTCCCTGCCCTCCTTGTTTATCACACTCTCCTCTTTCACATTTTCTTTCTGCTCCTCACACACTCCCGCCTGCATCATACATGTCACGCCTCCACGCATTAACGCAGCGCCTGAGCCACACGTCTGAACACGTCCCAACAGCTCCAAGAACATCTATTCCAGATCCACTCCCCCCAAACAGTCTCTATTCCAGATCCACTCCCCAAACAGTCTCTATTCCAGATCCACTCCCTAAACAGTCTCTATTCCAGATCCACTCCCCCAAACAGTCTCTATTCCAGATCCACTCCCCCAAACAGTCTCTATTCCAGATCCACTCCCCCAAACAGTCTCTATTCCAGATCCACTCCCCAAACAGTCTCTATTCCAGATCCACTCCCCAAACAGTCTCTATTCCAGATCCACTCCCCCAAACAGTCTCTATTCCAGATCCACTCCCCCCAAACAGTCTCTATTCCAGATCCACTCCCCAAACAGTCTCTATTCCAGATCCACTCCCCAAACAGTCTCTATTCCAGATCCACTCCCCCAAACAGTCTCTATTCCAGATCCACTCCCCCAAACAGTCTCTATTCCAGATCCACTCCCCAAACAGTCTCTATTCCAGATCCACTCCCCAAACAGTCTCTATTCCAGATCCACTCCCCCAAACAGTCTCTATTCCAGATCCACTCCCCCAAACAGTCTCTATTCCAGATCCACTCCCCCAAACAGTCTCTATTCCAGATCCACTCCCCAAACAGTCTCTATTCCAGATCCACTCCCCAAACAGTCTCTATTCCAGATCCACTCCCCAAACAGTCTCTATTCCAGATCCACTCCCCAAACAGTCTCTATTCCAGATCCACTCTCCAAACAGTCTCTATTCCAGATCCACTCCCCCAAACAGTCTCTATTCCAGATCCACTCCCCAAACAGTCTCTATTCCAGATCCACTCCCCCAAACAGTCTCTATTCCAGATCCACTCCCCCAAACAGTCTCTATTCCAGATCCACTCCCCCAAACAGTCTCTATTCCAGATCCACTCCCCAAACAGTCTCTATTCCAGACTTTATCATATCATTTTAAACCATGGTAAAATCTGCACAATTCCTTGCACTGCTGGCATTTTCTGCACTTTCACATTTATTCCACAAGCCACTTTTTGCTGATGTCATGTATTTATAGGTAGTAATACTCTATTCATTCATTTCTCATCCTTCATTCTTGTATATATTGTATAGATTATTGTTATTTTAATTATTATCTTTACTGTATATTGCTGCTTTTACTGTATATTGCTGCTGTAACATGGAAAATTTCCCCTGACATGGGGAGTAATAAAGGATTATCTTATGTTATCTTAAAAGTGACAAAATAAATGCAAATGAAGTTTCAATTAGGAAATGTCAAGAAAAATGTGGATCTTCAGGAGATAAAGAAGCCACTGAAGAACAAATATAAGTGAATGTAGCACAATTAAGGGAAGAAAACTAGTGGTTCTGTTTAGGAGAAAGTGAAATCCAGTCAGCTGGAAAAGAGAGCGTTGGAGATGAAGTGAGTGGAAGCAGAGAGAAAAGCTTTTGGAGGTGTCACCTCTCACACCTGCCCCCTTTCAGCTGATCCTCACCTCCACCTGCCATCATAATATCCATCAAACCTGCCCAGACGGTGCAAAAAGCCGATCCATAAATAACGGCGGTCTCTGAAGCATAAGAATCCAAGATGCTCGGCGAGCTGAGCGCTTCACACGTTGCTTCCTCCGGTACGTTCCATCTGCTCCCAGGGCCAGGAGTTCCTCTGGTTAGAAGATGAAACACCAGATTTCTGCATCCTCAGCACCCGCCAAGTGGAACGAAATATGCATCTGAAACATATTTTATTTATGTCTGGAGCAATAAAAATCCAATCCCTTTCCTGTCACCTTGGAATCACACATCGTCCTTACAAAGCAGACCGTCTTTCAGAAGACATCTCAGAAATGTGACGCGCTTCTCATCAAGTGACGTCGACTCAGAATTATACCAAAACAGGAGCAAAAGCAGCCCATTGATGTGGGGATGATTTCTGCTGAAACTACCTCTGTGTAGAAGTAAATGTGTCGGTAAACCCAGCAGATCAACAGGCTGAAGCTGGATTTATGTTTGATGCGTCCGTGCAGCTCCATGAGGATGAATGACATCATCATAACAGCCACGCCCCCTCACACCACCTTCTCAAGCAGAAAATTTCCACGTCGTGCATCTCCAAATTTTCCTCACAACACGGATGGACACGTGGAAAACTGGCAGAAGAACAGGAGCTCCTAGCAGCAGAAGTTCAGAAATCCAGGCATTTATACGGTTCATCACCCAGAGATCACCGTGGTAACCAGGTTATGAATGAGTCACAGCTGAACTTTTAACTGTTTTAACTGAAATTCAGCTATTGGGTAAAATGCCATGTTGTAAGTGGTGTAAACCACAGATAACTTCTTCTACAATAGAATAAAATAGAATAGATCTTTATTGTCACTGTTACAGAAAACAATGAAAATCAATTCAGTACTCTCTGAATAGCAGCATTAAAAATAAGATATATAACACACCCTAAAAATATATACAACATCTGAGCAAATATCCAGTATGGAAACAGTTCGTGGTTAGAGACCTGCTGTACATATGACTATTGCACATGATATGGATTGCACTGATATGATTATTGCATTTGTTATATTGTCATTCAGGGGGGAGGGAGCAGACATCTGACAGTTTGGGGATAAAAGCTGCTTCTGAGTCTGTTGGTTTTGACTCTAAGTGTCCTGTAACGTCTACCTGAGGGGAGAACAGAGAGTGTCCTGGGTGTGAGGGGTCTCTGGTGATTCTCCTAGCTTTCCTCTGAAGTCTGCTGGTATAAACGTCTCTGAGGGGAGGTAGTGTGGTTCCAATCACCCGCTCTGCTGCTCTCACCACCTGTTGCAGGTCCTTCCTGTCGTCTGCAGGGCAGCAGGTGAACCACCTGTACAGCAGTAGGTCAGGAGGCTCTGAACGTTGGAACAGTAGAAGTTTAAGTTTTTAGTTCGACTCTAGTTTAGTGCTGTGGTAGACGTGTTTGGGATACACTGCTCCCGGCACTCGGCTGGATCACTGTAATGCTCTCTCTATGGGGGTTAGTGGGTCCTCCATCGCTCATCTCCAGTTGGTTCAGAACGCTGCTGCACGTCTTTTAACTGGCACAAGAAAGTTTGAGCACATTTCACCGATTCTAGCTTCACTCCACTGACTGCCCGTCCATTTTAGAATTCATTTTAAAATTCTTTTATTTGTTTGTAAATCCTCAAATGGTCTTGCCCCACCATACCTCTCTGAGCTTCTAAACACCGAGCAGATCTCTTAGGTCAGCTGACCAGATGCTCCTCAGGGTCCCAAAACGAGGCTGAAGCTCAGAGGAGATCCAGCGTTTTCTGTTGCAGCTCCAGACCTGTGGAATGAAGTACCGCTGCATATCAGGCAGGCCTCCTCACTGTCTAATTTCAAAACCTTTCTTAAAATCCATCTCTTTTCTTTGGCTTTTTACGTCACATAGGTTTGTTGTTTCCGTGTACATGGATATTGTATCTGGGATGGGCAGTCCAATCTGTTTAGTCTATTTATTGTTTGTGTTTTATTGTGGATTTTGTCTTCAGTTCTATTATTTTTATCTTCTGATCATGTTTTCGCTCTTCTGTACAGCACCTTGGTCAACTCCGTTTTTTTTTTTAAAGTGCCCTATAAATAAATTTGACTTGACTTGCAGTTTGGATGCAGACGCCACATGGAGTATAAGCCACAGGTTCTCTCCAGTGGATTTCCAAGTGTCACGATCATGCAGAAACAGAACCCAGATTTAACCCTGGTGTCGTCCTGCGGGTCAAATTGACCCATTTTAAAGTTTGAAAATGTGGGAAAAAATATATTTTCACAGTGAAAATTTCTACATTTTCAACATTTTGGGAAATTTTTGAACATTTTTTTGATGCAAAAAAAGAAATGCTAAAAAAAAATTTTCTTTAAAACATTCAGGAAAAAAAATCTTTTTATTCTGAATGTTTTTAAAGAAAATATTAGAACTTTTACTGATATATATGGAATCACTTTAGATATTTTTAGGATTTTTTGGGGAAGATTTTTATTTATTTTTGGAAATATTTAAATTTTTTATTATTTTTTAAAATTTTATTTCTTGCCAAATTTGGGGATTTTATTTTTTTTTTTTATAAATAAAATTTTTAAGGGAAGCTTTTAAGGAATGTTTGGAATTTTCTTTCTGAAGATTTTGCAAATTTTTCTAAATTTGGGGAGTATTTTGCTGAGTTTTTGGATTTTTTTCCGACAAGGGAATAATTTTTTTGGTGCCGGTAAATGCAGACAGCAGGGAGGGTGAAGCAGGTGACCCATTAACAGGACTTCAGTCCCCGATGCAGCGGTCCCGGGTTCGAATCCCTCCCACGGCTCTTTGCTGCAGGTCTCCTCCATTCTTCTCCCCACTTTGCTCTCTCTGTTCTCCAATCAATGAAGCCGAAAAAGGCCACAAACACAACTTTTAAAAAAAAGAAAAAAAAGAAAAAGCTGTGAAACCAGTCACCTTGAATCTGAAATTCCAGACTGGCTGGAGCGCATCAGTCAGGGACAAAAACTTTCCCACTTTATCTGCCCACTCCGTGTGTCCGATGAATGCAGAGGTGTGTTTCAAAAGATTTCCCCGAGGCATGGGAAGCCATGAAAGAAAAAAATAAAAGCTAGAAAAAAAACCTCAAGAGTCAACTCTCTTTCAGGGTTCAAAAGCCCTATGAAGCCCAATATAGCTTTGAAACACGGCGACGTTTTCAAACCCAAACCCGCCTCATGCGTGCTCGCTGGACGGGCATCGGGAGATGAAAGGATGCGTGTGGATGAGCACACGGGTTGGGAACAGCGTAGGTGTCTCTATCTGAAGAACCGCCAGAAAGGAGACATGGACGGTGAATGTCAATGAGGGAGGAGAGGATAAACAAAATGCTCTCAGTGCAGTGGAGCCTCTCTTTTATGTAGATTGGGAGAAGAGTGTTAGAAAACTTTTCACAGCTTTGAATGAGGCTCTCAGCAAGTAGGTGTGAAGAAGGCTGTTCACATTCACCCACAGAGGTCCACAGAAGGAATATGTGAGACTCATGCACGGAAAAACCATTTCCAAACCAACACAGCCATCCCATCATCCCACCAAAACAACGCAAAGATACATCAAAGTTCAGAATCAAAGCTGCAGGAGGAAAAAAATCTAGAAAAGGTAGAAATATGGAAAACCTTCCCTCTCTCATCTGTTTTCTGTGCTTTAAATGTGCAAAAAATAGTCAAGTTTAAAGTTAATATGTACTTGTTGTTATAGGATTTAAAACCTACTCTCCTGAGTCGAAGTCCTACGTTGAGAGGATCTCCCCAAATTCCTGAGAGTCAGAATTTTATGGCAGCTTGTCTTTGGTCACCATGGCAACGGCAGTCCTTGAACCAGTCTCACAGTGCAACGTAGGACCACCGATATAGAGCCACAATATCACCACCATTCTCTCACCGTTGGTGTCTTTGGTCTGGGTTAGTGTGTAGAGGCCTTTAAACCTTCATCCTTCCTTCCTACAGCTTCAGGCAGACTTTGTGGCTCTTTTCAACCTGGAATTCTTCCCTACGTGTAAATTTCTCCTAACATACAGGGTGTCCATAAAGTCTCTTTACAATTTTAAGAATTTATTACAAAGGCTGTTGATAAGATATCTGAACCAGATTTGTTTTATTGCAATCAGTGTTTATTAAAGTTTGTAATCACATTGAAATTGTGTGTTTCAGGTATCCTGTTGGTGAAAGAGGTACTGTTAAATGAAACCCTAAAAAATGGCTACTCCTCAGATCGGTGGATTGGAAGGGATGGGCCAGTTCCTCGGCCACCAAGTTCACCAGATATCACTCCCTTGGACTTCTTTCTGTGGGGTTATGTTAAAGATATCGTGTATCAAACAAAGATACGGAACATTACTGACTTGAAGTAAAAGATTTCTGATGCCGTTGCCACCATTGATGAGGCTATTCTCCAGCGAACATGGCAAGAAACTGACGTCTTGATGTGCTTCATGCAACTAATGGTGCCCATATAGAGGTGTATTAAATGAGGCAGAAAAAAACTTTGATAACCACCGATTACAATAAAACAAATCTGGTTAAGATATCTTATCAACTGCCTTTGTAATAAATTCTTATAACTGTAAAGAGACTTTATGGACACCCTGTATAAGTGAGAAGGCAGTTTAGTTGCACAGGCATCTAAACCTTCTGGAGACAGAGTTGTTGTTTGCCACTGTTGGTCTTCATACTATCTCGCTCATTCTGTGATTATCTCCTGTCAGAAATCCAGATTCCTCTCAGACCACAAGAGCTACAATATGCTGAAAGGTTATTCAGGACTTTTTAGCCCACTGATGCCAACACTAACCCTGCCTACCCCGGCTTTAAATCACAATTGAAGAAGTCATTTGGCCGATAAGATCTGCAGTGGAAACTGCTCTCCTTCGGGTCATCTGTTCAAGCCTTATGTTCTTCTGTAATGCAGAGCTGCTCATTTAGTCATTACATCCCAGTTCTCTGCCAGAACACACAAACACAAGCATCATTACTATGCGACTGAATGACAAGAATCCAGGCCCTGAAGACAGGAACGCTTGCGGAGGAATTCCGGTTTGGCTGCCTCTAATGGCTTGGTTTTAAAGTATTACATCTTGTATTACGAATTGTGTGCACGGTGCCCAATTCTGACTTGCTAAATTGATTTATTCATGTCTTCTCCAACACCTTGCAGGCTTAAAGTTAAGTCCTGATTGTTTATTCTAGTTGATTGGTGTAAAGGATATCTGATGAGCTATTCTAAATTAGAAACACGTCATTTACTGCAGCGCTTTAGTGCAAATCTGGGAAATGTGTCAAGTTCAGTCTAAAGAGGCTTTGACATTTATTTCAAGTAAATCCCACAGACAACTATAGTTGTTGAGGGGTAATTCAAATTTGTATGAGATCTCAAAATTATGCTACTCATGCTCAAGTAGATATTCTGGAGCAGATGGTAGCGAGACATGTACAAAAAGACAAAACACTTGAGCTGATTAACATGTCATGCTAGCAGCCAAATTCTCTCCGACAACGTGGCTCTATCCTTCGGGTCCAATGTGAAAATGAGAGCATTTAAGGCAGAATCCTCACTGATGTGCAGATGCATGGTAGGCTGGGGGAGATGCATCGTGTTCAGCAGAGAGCTGAAGTTCAGGCGGTGGGGGGATGAGGTGCAGGACGGGGAGCACAGAGGACCAGAGAGACGGGGGGAAGTCATTATGCACAAAGAGTTTATCTTCATCTGCTGACTGCAGCAGTCAATTATCACTCTCATTAGGACTCTGTAACTGCAGCAGCATCGTGTAGAAAACGGTCCCAGCTCAAGTGGACAGCACAACTTTCATTTCAAACTCTAAATGCAGCTTCATTGTAGAGGAGAAAACGTCCCTTGGTGTATGAATTTTGTGGGTTTTTTTTGCAGGAGCACATAATCTGGAACAGGCACTGAAACCAAGTCCATCTAAATCAAAACCATCCCTGCACATCTGATGTTTGCACCACTTGCACCACAAAACCGCATTGAAAAGATACAGATTGATTGATTACCCTACAGAGATTTCATAAATATAACCCTGAGCTATCAGGCACATGTTGTAGACGCGCTACAGAGGAGGATTGCATCTGGTCATGTACGAAACTTAGCATTTTTTGTTGCGAATTTAGTGACATTATGACAAAACTGGCAGGATTTGTCTACTGGGGAACTTTACAACCATTAAAGCACATTTTAACCCTCCTGTTGTCCTCATTTACGGGCACCGTAAAATTCCTTAAAAGTTTCCCTTAAAAGTTTTTTTTTTTTTTTTTAAAAATCCCCCAAATTTGGCAAGAAAATATTTTCAAAAAAAATCCTAAAAATCTTTCAAAAAAACCCTAAAAATATCAAAAATGATTCCATATATATCAGTAAAACTTCTAATATTTTCTTTAAGAACATTCACATAAAAATCAACCAAAATCCAGAGAAATTTGCTGGATTTTGGTGGATTTTTTTGTGAATGTTCTTAAAAAAAAATTTAACATTTCTTTTTTTCCACCAAAAAATGTTCAAAAAATTCCCCAAAATGTTGAAAATGTGGACATCAGAAGTTTCACTGTGAAAATATACATTTTTCCCACATTTTCAAACTTTAAAACGGGTTAATTTTGACCTGCAGGACGACACGAGGGTTAAGAACTCACAGAAGAGATTTTTGAGACAGCTTTGTGCACTGCCAGGAAGTGTGTAGCGGTGGCATGGAAGTCTGACTCCCACCTCCCCATAGCTAGATGGTTCATGGAAATGAACGTCTGTATCCCACTCTAAAAGAGAAACGAACACAACACCTTTCTGAAGATTTGGCAGCCATACTTCACCTACACCTTTATCAGACTTATTATAAAAACCATGCCAAACTGAGGCACAACGAGTCGCCTGTATAAGGCAGGATTATTTACACCACCTCTGATGTTATGTGCCATTTATTTTTTTTCATTATTTTGACTATTATCTACTGGTTTTGAGTCAGGTCCTCTTGTAGTTTGTATGTGTACGGGGGGTGGGGGGGTATTTTGTATTCTGTATATTGCGTATGTTTTGAAAAATTTGAAAAGTAAAATCGTCACAAAAAAACACGTTGAAGAATTTATTTGACAGAAGAATTGGAGCATTTCTTGTATGCAGCCACTGAACAGGTAAACTAATGATAAGGCTGTTAGTAGAACATGTAAAGCTGGTTTTTGTGTTTCTTTTCATGTGTTGTGGTTGATGTGGATTCGTAATGGGTCTCATCCAGCCGACTATTTCTGACTTTCTAGCCCTAAACTCTTTCATTTTATTCTGAAAAGTGAAGCTAATTGCACATAATTGTGAAGCCCTTACATCAACCTTTCAAATAGCAAACAAATACTCAGACCTTGTACTCAAACATTAGAACACGTTCCTTTATGAAAACAGTTTAAAGTCCGTTTTAACCCGTAGCTCCATATCCCCTCCTCTCAACTGAGGTGTTGCACATATTTAATGAAACTGCACAGTTTGACCTTTGCAAAGATACCAGCTGCCTGTCTGTGCAACGAAGTGTCGATGAGGAAGATGAAACTGAATCTACATCAGATGTAGTCATGGTTCGAACCTGCATACAGCTCTGCAGCCATCTCCATGCTCATTACTGATATTTGAATAACTTATGAGCTCAACACTGCATAGATATGTCAATATCTAGATATGCTAATGCCATGATTGCCTTGCATAGATAATGGTAATATCTATGTAATTTTATTATAATATCACGTCACAAGCAGGACTGGAAATGGAGCCATGTAATTATAAGTAATGACAGCATAAAGACACATTAAAGTTCCACAAAATAATGTCTTTCCTAATTTCTTTTGCCATTCTCACATTCCTGCCACAATGGATTAAGTCCTTATAGTTCCATAATGTAGCCTGAACACACATCATAATAAAATAACATGACCTCTGCAAGTAGTAGACTGCATGTTAACACTTGAACGCATAAAATAAGGATATTTATCTCCATTAAGGGTCATATTTCTGCCAATTTCTTAGTCATACAGTATCCCACTTTAATGATTGTGATATTTCCAGACTCCAGATGATCTCCTCCACAGAGTTCTGAAAATATATCTCCATTCTATCTCCATGTTCTGGTGAGATACAGGTAAAAACACAGAAATCTCACCATGTGAAATGTCTTTTTTTCCTTGATATAAAGGCTAATATATAACATCTGCAAATATTACCATAATAAATGATGAAAGAACTGGATAGCCTTGACTATTCTGAAAAAAATAACAGATCTAGCACGTATGGCTGGTCCTCATAAAGACCAAGATAAGGGTTTAAAAGTAAAGGCAGTGAAATTATCCTGAAAATAGCCTGAAGCTGGGAGGATTAAAGGAACAAAAACCCATTTAAGTGAATAAAATCATTCTTTAGCAGTAACTTCTGATGTAATGAGGGCTTTAACAACAAGGACCAATATTAGACTGTTGCAGCTTAAGGTAGAAACTTCACATCAGTTTGAATCAGATTTATATGGAAAGGCGGCTTGTCGCACACAGTGGAAAAATCCTGGAAACATACAAAGACAATTAATTGCACTGGTGTAAATTCCCACACACACATATAAAACACACAGAAACCCACAGCAGGCACTGAGGTGTCTGGAGAGTAGAGATATGGCCGGCTCCATCAGCCTCTCCACCTACCCAGAGGACCTAATCAGTCAGTGAATACACGGAAAATGGAGGCTGTCATCCACCTCCAGCCCAACAGACTCCCTGCCGACACGTTTCTGCCACCGCCAGCCTCCCGAGAGAAAAAAGATGGATCTGTCCCCACAGCTCCATCCTCAACCAAGATATCGCACATCACGTTTCCTCAGCCCTGCTTCTCTGTGTCCTCTTTACCGCTCAAATACACGCTTTTTCCTTTCTGTTTTATTCCCTGCTCTCAAAAAGGTACCTGAATGTTTTCAATTTCACCTCCAAACATGATTAATGCCTGTAAGTGTGCAGCTACACTGGTCTACCCTCAGCCTCCATCAGACAGATGGAAATCAGGGGAATGGAAACCACGGCAACCCTGACCCTGCTTCCAGGTCAGAACCATTCGTCATGGCAACGACCCCGGCAACTCAGCAAGGCAGCACATAATTGGTCATGAGGGGGAAATGCCTGCACCTGGACACGTGCACGCAGACGGACGCAAAGACTGCACCAACGTAGAAACTACCAGGATCTCTAAATGTTGGGATGCTGGGTCCTTTTTCTTCCACTGAAATGCCAAAATAATTCACATCAAGCTGACGTTAACTGCATTTATTCTGTTTTAACCCTCTTAACCTCAAAATCCACCAACAGGGTTTAACCCTCTTGTCGTCCTGCAGGCCAAACTGACCCGTTTTAAAGTTTGAAAATGTGCAAAAAAAATATATTTCCACAGAGAAACTTCTGGTGTCCACATTTTTGGGAAATCTTTGAACATTTTTTGGTGGATAAAAAGAAATGCTAAAATTGTTTCTGAAGAACATTCACATAAAAAATCAACCAAAATCCAGCGAAATGTGCTACATACCCCCCCCCCCCCCGGTCGGACGTTACAAACCGAGCCGAATATTCGGATATTCATCATTATTCGGATATCCAGAGCTCAGAAACTGCTATTCAGGCCAGCCCTAGTTTTTTGTCTTATTTTTGTCATTTTCTGTTTTGCTTTATTCGTTGTTTTGGCTCTCATTTGTGTTGTCTACTCTTTTGTCATTTTGTCTCGTTTTTGTTGTTTGTCCATTTTTATGGTCCTTGTGTCCCACCCCCCCACCTCTCTATCTCCACCCCTCTATCTGTATCCCTCTATCTCTACCTCTATCCCTCTATCTCTACCTTTCTACCTCTTCTGTCCCTCTCAACCCGTCCAGCCAGCAGCAGATGGTTTCCCCACATTAGAGCCGGGTTCTGCTCGAGGTTTTTTTCCCTGTTAAAAGGGTGTTTTCCTGCCACTGTCGCCTTTTGGCTTGCTCTGGGGGTCAGGCATATGGGTTCTGTAAAGCGTCTCGAGACAATTTGACTGTAATTGGCGCTATATAAATAAAATTGAATTGAATTGAATTGAATTTTTTTGTCATTTCATAACTTTTTGTCCAATTTTTTTTTTTTTTGTTTTGTGTCTTTTGTCTCATTTTTTGTCATTTCGTGTCTCATTTTTGTAACATTTTGTCTTGTTTTTGTTGTTTTTTTGTCTTTTTTTGTCTGACTTTTGTCATTTTGATCATAAGTTAAATCCTCTCTGGTTCAGTTCCAGGTGACTAAATGTTGTGTTCCTTTGTCGACACTCTGTGATCTGGAAGTTGTAATGTGGAAATGATAAACTGAGGCTGAATGTTGATGAAACTGAATTTATTTTTCTTAAGAAATCTGAGGTTGCTCATGAAGTTTAGTAAAAAGATAATTTCTTTTTTTTTTTTCAGAATGTACTTTTTTGCACTAAACCAAAGGAACCATTAGGAGCTGTGGTTATTTCTAGGTTATTCTGCTGTGATTTTACTGGTCTGGATCACTGGAGATCAGACTGGACTTAATGTGGAACCTGGACTAAGATGAATTTGACTCTCCTGCTCTACAGCGTTTGCAGGTTTAAGTGAAAACGGTGCAGAAAAAGATGTTTTTTGGTTCCAGCTTGTTGTGGACAGAGTCAGGACTCACAAATAAACAATAAAAATTTGAAGAGGAAAACAATGACATGGTTGATGTATTTCTTTCTGGGAGTTCCTCTGAGAATCGGGGAGTTGTGTTTTTCTCTGTTGTTTTGGAGATTTATTAGTGTACATTTTGGAGCTTTATGGCTCCAGGTGCAGCCGCTGTGGAGCTGCAAAATGGGTGAGAGCCGAGAGGTGGAGGAGGCTGAAAGGATAATAAAGAGAAAATGGAGGACTGAGAGAGGCAGTAAAGGAGGTAAAGAGGAAAGGACAGGGAGGTGACTCGCTGGGAGAAATGATAAAGAGAGCGAGACAAAGGTGAAGCTTGGAGAAGTGCTGGTGTTGGTTGGGTAGATAGAAGGAGCAGGATGAATGCTTACACCTCAGTGAGCATCTCATTCACTCCCAGCTCCAGAGAACAAGCCGGTGTGAGCGCTCCGACATCTGTTTGGGCTGTTTCTGCTCATGTAGCTGGAAACAGACCAGCCTTTCAGATAACACTTGTTGTTTGCCCTTGGTTACTGTTTGTCTGTGGATTTTAACCGGGGTTAGTTTAGCTTAGACACAGAATATTGACAGAACTCAGGGGAAGAACGTCTAAAAAGGTTGAATATGTGCAGCACATTTACCAGCATCCACAAGCAGATGGTAAAAATAGGGACACATTTTCACATTTCAGATAAGACAACCCATTATCAATCCCACAGAGAGGAGATCTGCAGTGTTACAGCAGGAAGGGAAAGCAAAATATACATAAACACTAGTTCTAAAAGGATCAATCTATTACTGAGGGACATATGGGATATATCTGGAATACATTTTTATTAGTATGTGACTGTTTCCATAATAAATACTTATGGAATTTATGAAGACATGATCATAATGGACATAAAAACATTAGTTTTTCTACTTTTAATAAAAATGTATGCCAGATATATCCCATGGACTTCAGAAGTCCCTCAGTTATAGATTGACCCGGACAATTTGAGTAATTTTGGACAATTTTCTTCTCATTTTCAACAAGTTTTATGTCAACTTGGATCGTTTCTCGTCATTTTGGATCATTTTTGTGTCTTTGGAATAATTTTCACGTCATTTAGGACACATTTCATGTCATTCTGGACTAATTTTCCTTAATTATGGATCCTTTTCGAGTCATTTTGGACAATTTTTGAGTTATTTTGGACAACTTTTGAGTCACTTTGGACAAGTTGTGAGTCATCTCAATGTACTAAAAAGAACATAATCCAAACTATTTCTGAATCAGCTCATTTTATTATTGTTTAGCTCATTAGAAGGTGGTTGGTATTAAATTCAGACGGTTATTTAGTTGACATTTTAGTGATATCCAGTCATTTTTTATTAATAAGTGATTGTTTCCATAATAAATAATGATGGAATTTGTAAAGACATGATCATAATTAACATAAAAACATTTTTTTTTGCTTTTAATAAAATTTTTTGTGTATGTAGTAGTAGATGCTGCACAAGGTTTTTAAAATGCAAAACATTCATAACTGACATGGTAGTTTACTAGAGAGATCAAGTCTAAGAATCAAAACTGTCTAATATTAGGTTGAATAAACATCAATACTATAAGACAATTAAACCAGCTTAAAGCTTAAGGAGTGCTATTTTGTTTTTGGTTTGTTGTTCTGACACTAATGCTGTACAGTAACTGCAGTTTTTGGACGATATCTGGGTTTAGACTGCAGTGAAAAGAGTGTTGACTTGCTTGCTATTCATTGTGCTTTGGATTGAAAAGGTGAGGATGTAGAGTCACAGCTACAAGCAGCAATCTTGTCTCATCTTGCAGGGCTGCAGTCACAATGTAAAAACCCTGTTGGCAAAAATGCTGCACCAGGCCCAGAAATCAGGTTTCTGCTGCTGCAAAACCAGATAAGTCCCACTAGAGCTGCAAACAGAACGTTGATAAGTTCAGTCCAAGCTGTCACAGGCCAGTTTTAGCAGTGGAGCTAACAGGACCTCCTGTGTAGACCAATGGAGAAAGAACCAGAACTGTAGTTTCATCAGTCACTAGGATACAGAAAGGAGCATGTATAGAATCACCAGTCTGCTGAAAATGTTTGCTGACTTTACCGTGAAATGAGATTTACAAAGCATTTTTCATGAAGCTAACGCTACGTATGAACACAGTTTCACCACTGGACAGTTTCTGGTTCAGCTGCTATGAAGCAGACGTTGGTGTTTTTGGTGGGACGTGAACCAATCAGCACATGGAGCTACACGATCTGCTTTAGTTGCTTTAACCCTGGTGTCGTCCTGCAGGTCAAACTGACCCGCTTTAAAGTTTGAAAATGTGGAGAAAACCATATTTTCACAGTGAAACTTCTGGTGTCCACATTTTCAACATTTTTAGGAAATCTTTGAACATTTTTTGGTGAAAAAAAATAAATGTTAAAAATGTTTCTTAAGAACATTCACATAAAAATCAACCAAAATCCAGCAAAATTTGCTGGATTTTGGTTGATTTTTATGTGAATGTTCTTCACGAAAATATTAGAAGTTTTACTGATATATATGGAATCACTTTAGATATTTTTAGGATTTTTTTTGGAAGATTTTTACAAATTTTTTGAAAATATTTTCTTGCCAAATTTGGGGGATTTAAAAAAAAAAAACTTTTAAGGGAAACTTTTAAGGAATTATTTGAATTTTCTTCCTGAAGGTTTTGCAAATTTTCAGAAATTTGGGGAATTTTTGTTTCTGAATTTTTGGATTTTTTTCAGACAAAGAAACTATTTTTTTGGTGCCCGTAAATGAAGACAACAGGAGGATTAAAAGTTCTCCAAGTCCAATATTTGACGTGTGCGCTGCAGACTATCACTGCTCCAGGTAAGCTAGACTACACTCTACATGAATATTCTCTTTCACTTTGTTTACCTGAGTCACTGGAGTCAGCAGCCAATCAGAAGCACAGACAACGACACATAAAGATGGATTTAAACCAACCACCGTAAAACCATCCATCCATCCATTATCTATACACTACTTAATCCTCATTAGGGTCATGGGGGGGGTGGAGTCTATCCCAGCTGACTCAGGTGAAGGCAGGGGACACCCTAGACAGGTCACCAGTCTGTCACAGGGCTACATACAGAGACAAACAATCACTCTCACATTCACACCTACGGGCAATTTAGAATGATCAATTAACCTCAGCATATTTTTGGACTGTGGGAGGAAGCCGGAGTACCCGGAGAAAACCCACGCATGCACAGGGAGAACATGCAAACTCCATGCAGAAAGATCCCGGGAAAGCCGGGACGCGAACCAGGGACCTTCTAGCTGCAAGGCGAAAGTGCTAACCACTACACCACTGTGCAGCCCCCACCGTAAAACCCCTGGATTATATTTATTTATCAACTATTTGTTCATTTTGTGCACCTGTATCTTTGTTGCTGGGGAACTATTTCATGTTCGTAGAGTAACTTCCATGCAGCATGATTATGGAAGATTTGGGTCAAAAGGTTTAACGTCTGAGGTACGACTCTGAAGATGTGTCTACACCCAGAAAAGGTTTGTGTTTTTGAAAGATGGACTCTTCTTCCATGGTATGAAACACTGTCCTGTAAGGTTTAAACTGATTCACAATGAACCAACTGGGAAAGAGCTTGTGTTCACTATAAAAGCTGGATTTGTACTTCTCTTACCAACTGCAATGACGTACTTTCACTCTCCATCCTGTAAACTATATTAAATTTACAGCCAACCAGCAGTCTGTCTGGTATCTTATTTAAGTGTAGAACCTATGCTGTTATGAGGTTTTATCCCAACTGAACGTCTTTATCCGAGATCGGTTGACATCAATTTTCTGTTGTCACAACACAGCTGACGTTTGATTATTCACAACAAAATAAAAACCTAACTAATCAACCTTATGTCCAATAAAGTGCCTTTAAAAACACAACAAAAGGGCCAAAATCTGTGACTTTTGTTGCTGAACTGCAGGCTGTGTTTACACATGTACGGCTGAAAGCAACATAAGCAAATTTACGTACAAAAAAAGCAATTAGAGCATGGCTCAAAATGGTCTACAGAGGAGCTAGCTGTTAGCATGTTGTTGGAAGATACGTTCTGCATGGTGAAACATCTTTCTAGAGCATTTACTGAAAACCCTGTGAACCAAAGCAGCTTTATCCCAACTGAACATCTTATTTTGGGTTCAGCTGACATCCATTTTCTGTTGTCAGAACACAGCTAACATGATTATTCACTACACGTAAAAGGCACTAGCTTAATGAATCGACTGTATGTCCAACAACGTGTTTCAGACGACACCACAAAGGAGTCGTCAGGACAGCGGTGATGCAATCCTCCTCCTTCACATTTTCTAGCTGTCATGTCTGTGGGGGTGGAACGCCCCCCATCAAAAACAGATTAAAACACATGAAAAAAGGGATTAAAGAATCTGCCGACTGCCCTAAACCCTTCAAAAGGTGTCTGACTCTATCAGAGCGTGAGCATGTTTAAATATGAGGCGACACACATGACACGAGCAGAGCAGCGGTGCTCGGCTTGTGGAGAGAAAAATGCTGATTTCCGTGAAAGCGACGCAATGAAGTGGCTTCTGTTATCTTTATATACTAAAGGAGTCAATCAGGAAAACAGAAAAACAGAATGAGAGCCTGGTGGACACATGGAAAGGTCAGAGAGGAACCTAAACAAAGAGACAATAGCAGGAGAGTCAAAGTCATTCTAGTCCAGGTTCCACATTCAGTCCAGTCTGATCTCCAGTGGATCAGACCAGTAAAAGAAAACTAAATATCTTTGCGTTTTTGGACAAAAACGAGACATTTGAGAGACTAATCAACATGTTCCACCATTTATCTGACATTTTACAGACCAAGAAACAAATGGGTTGAGAAAATAATAGGCAATTTATTTTTTTTGTGGATTAAAATAACAACTAGTAGCTACTTGATGTAAAAAAAATGTTAAGATGATAAAAAAATGGTGGGATATTAACTGTAAAAACAGTGGCAATAAGGAGAAAGATCTATAAAATAATAATACTTTTAGCAGATTTAAATACAGTAAAAAAACAAAACATCAAAAAATGTTGTGACTTCAGAGTTCTACACTGAACTAATTACTATTTGTATGCTTGGGGTTGTTTTTTGTTGTTTTTTTACAGTCAACATGGAAGCTAAGATTTTTTTCTGTGCCTTTACTGGATATTATCTGTAATTTAACTGAACGGGGACAATCTCTAAAATAACAGATAAAATTTAACATTTTTTAATCTTCAATATACATAAAATTTTGTAACATTATATGTGTAAAATAAAAATATATTTTGCTGATTTAAATACAGATAGAATAGATTAGATTAGACAGTCAACATGTAAATTAATACTTTTTTTCTGTGGTTTTACTAGGTAATATCAGTCAGATTGATCTCTATGAACTGTACGATTTGACATTTTTAAAACTTTAAAATAACAACATTGTAACAGAATAATTTTATGGTCAATTGTTGCAAAAATACTGCCTTATTTACCATTTTGGGCTGTTTATTTACAGTTTACATATAAATTAATACTTCTTTTATCTGTGAATTTACTGGATGTTATCTATAGTTTAACAAAACTGGGAAAAACTGTAAAATAACAACTACAGGAGGTCCTCGACTTACATCAGAGTTCCGTTCCTACGGTGTGATGTCAGAACTCTGGTGAAAATGTAAACAAAGCCGTTACGTGCATCATGATATCGATCAGTTTACATATTTGTACAACTACAGTAATGAAACAGTCATTAGCTCACACTGGAACACAACTGGTAGGAAAATACCGGCGAAAATGTAAACTGCAAGCCTGGCTGACGCTGGGAGCTATAATGAAGTTAGTGAATGTAGAATAATCCAATGTGGCAGCAAATGGAAACAAAACCTTCTGATAGCGCCGTGTGACGACTGTCATACAGTATTCATCCGCTCCGCTCATCAACTAGTTCCACTGACCCGGTTCCGACGTGACATGAAACGACGTACGTTAAACCGAGGGCCGGCCCGTGATTTAACCTTTATTTTATCAGGTAAGTTAGTTGAGAACTAGTTCTCATTTTTGATAACGATCTGTATACAAGATGAACAACAAAAACAGGTTTTTATTCTGGCGATTAATCGAGTAATCGGATTCCGCACTAGGCATGCACATTACAGCATCAAAAGCGGAAGTGAGCGTGCTGTGCAACAGAAATAACCGTCCTGGACGATTATTCTCTACTTCCCATTGGCTAGTGACATTAGTTTGGTTGAGCAAAAGCTGCATTCCCCTCATTCCATTGGTAGATGAACTCCATTGGCAATGTAGTCCTATCTTCTTTTTTCGAGCCAAACGCCAGCGTCGCACACTGGAATTCCGTCACGGTGCCTGAATATTTCCAGAAAACTTACAGTGAAGCTACGTGTTCACTAGATGCATTTTTCCCACATGTAAACGCACCACATCTGAAAATCCCATGCATGGTGGTTGGTTACTAGCAGGTCACTAGGTGGTCACATGACAGCACTGGAGCTTCAGTGGATCACTACGTGGTCACATGACCGAGCTTTCAGCCTGACAGTCCAACAGATGCGTCAGATAAACACAGCGGCTCTGCTGCAAACTTTCTCTTTTATTTCAAAAACACTTCAGGGAAAAGTATTTCTGAAAACATTTGAGGCAGAAATAATCTGTGCAGCAGCTGAATCTGTCCTGGTTTTTGTTCATTGACGGCTAGTTTAGACGACCGTTTAGACCGTGGACTGGTTGGACACTCCTGCTGTAAACAGTAGAAAAGCTGCACTGGTTAAAATAGAAGCATCCCATCAAATTTAAGGACCTGGTTTGTACCTAATGAAGTCTGGGTCCGACCTCGGACCACGGTCTGTCACTTCGTGACCTGGAGTCTAGCATGGAGTTGAGTAAATGAAGCCTCGCTTCAGAGAATTTTGCCTTGAGGAATTTTAGTAATCGAATTACTCTAATAACTTGAGGAATCATTTCAGCCCTAACTTGTTTACTAAATGACAGTTAAAATCTGTTTAAAAACACAGATTTTTTTTACAGTGCAGGAGCCGATCAGGCTGAGTGTGAGCAGTGATGGAGCTGCCGGGTGGACGTGGAGGTGTTTCCTGGAGAAGAATGAGCAGCACGTCCCGCTGCCATCCATCCCAGATATTACCCCGGTGTTTGTCAGATATGTTCCCCGCCACGCCAGCCATCCGTGACTCATTCCGTCGTTACATGTGAGGGGTCACGCCCACTCGGCCCGGCCCGCTGGCGTTCTAATGGCCTGCTCTCTCTACACCGCAATTAACCTCTTTATTGGACACCTGCCAGCCAGCTGCAGATACATCAGCAACCAGAAATGCAATGGCTCAGTGTACACGATGTGTGTGCACGTGAATACACAGCGATCGATGCTTTTAAGGACATGAGTGTGGAAAGTGTGTGAACATACATGTGTTTGAATATAGCGGCTGCTTCCAGTAGAAATGGAATGACTGTAACAGTGCTGCAGTCTGATGGCACAACACTAAACTAGTTCCCTCTGCATTATAAGTCAACACAGATGGGAGATGTTATTTGCTCTGCCGAACAAGCACATATTCTTCATTCTGCTGCTGCTGCTGCTGGATCAGCAATGAAAAAGTAAACACAACATCTCACAAAATCCAACTCTTTAAATATGGATCTTAAATTCTGAGCTCGTCTGCAGACTTCAAATATCTCTCAAAGTTTCATCAAAGCTGGACGACTAATCTCAAAGATACCGCTGCTGAAGTCCCACTCCGGTTATTGATCCAACCCCTGAAAACTCATCTCTCTATATGAAACACACAATTAGAACGTTTCTTTTGCCTTAAATTGGCTCAGATGCAGCTGCTTTCTCTAAAATACGTGAATCTATGGAGTCACCTCTAGCCGCTACATCCAACAACCGATCCCTCCAGCTCACCTGCACTGGAAAGCTGCACAATAGCACGCTGCTACACTAGAGGAAATCACAAATACATGGTTCTGAAGGAAGTTAATAAAACAGAAAGGTTAGCAGGAGCCACTGTCTGGAGTCCTGTCCACTGTTCAACAGACGCTGGTAACGAACCGACAATCACCACAACGCAGCAACAAACGCAGAGAAGAAGACGACTGAATGCTAGCAAACAAATGTAAACAATGCAGGACAAACTATCGCCTGTTAAAACTCAAAAATATACACCTGAGTAACAATGATTCTTCATATAATTAGTGTTTGTTGACAACAAGTTGCTTTCACATACTCATTTCAAACACTACAAGCAGCACAAGCAGCATCTGAGAGACGACTAAATCAGAGGTCGACTGATTATCAGATCCAACATTCAGCATTTTTCAATTATTAGCATCACGCTTTTGTGTTTTAACTGATTCCTGAAAAATAAATTTCTAGTAAAACGTGTTTCTGTAGCACTCATGAGTAACATCTGATTGGTCAGTCATCACAAGTAACAGCCAATCAGCACTGAAGGATAAACGCTGAGAAGCTCTCATTTAATTAAAGAGTAAATTAACAAAGGCACTGTGCCAACGCTTTGTGCTATTCAAAGGGTTTATTTTTATTGCAAATGTAGACAACTTCCAAACATCAGTGATCAGTCGACCCCAGCTAATCTCTCTGACTGAGGAAAGGAAAATGTTTTCAGATGGTGACAAACAGCCTCATTAGTTCCTCCCAGCCGACAGTAGCTCCACACTGCTGTCTGAGAGGCTTATTCTCCACCATCCCATTGTCAACAAGAGGCCTCTCAGCAGCGTCTTAAAACCTGGCAGAGCACGGCTGAGCAGAGAGCGCACAGTAAACGCATTCTGTGGCTCCTCCAGCTGCAAATTGAATTTCAGGGCATGACTTGACTGAAAACACCTAATAATCCCACGTCACTAGCTGTTCCCCAGCTGAACAAGGTCACATTGTAGGACTAGTAATGAAAGAAAGGAAAGAAACAGAGCCTTTTACAAGCATTTATCCAGTAGGGAACCGGATTCAGGCTCCAGCAAGGTGAAGGAATTTATAGAAAAGAAAATAGAAATGGCTGAGCAGCTGAAGGACGGGAACATAATAAGGAAAAGCAACCAAGGGTCCTTCCTGTGATTATGGGATGTAGGTGTCCATTTACAGTGGAGCAGCAGCATGAAGGAATGAGAGCAAAAACTGACAGGTTGGTTTTAAAAATAAGGGACGAATCTTCAGTTCTTACCTGCTACTGAGAGTCGCGCCGTGCGGCTGGAGATGGATCCCAGGTTGTCGATGGTGGCGACGCACTGGTAGGTTCCCTCGTCAGGCTTGTTGTGCTTGGAGTGGACCACGTGGGTGAAGAGAAGCGACCCGTCGGGGAGGATGTTCCGCCTCTCGTCCGACACCAGGCTCATGAACGTGCCGTCTTTCTTCCACTCGATGCGAGCCGGCGTGGCGGCGTCGCTGTGTGCCGAGCAGTTGAGCAGAGCCGAGTTTCCCCGGATGGCCAGCGTGTCCTGGGGCTCCACCGTTAACCAGAAGGGGCTGAAGGGGTGAGCTGCTGAACCTGAGGGGCAACGAGAGGGCAAAACGTTAGCTGGCTGCTCCACAAACACAACCACCAGTTTTCTTCCCTTAACCCTCATCAGTACACCTGGGCTCCATGCAGACCCCAGGGGCATATAAGTTGTCATATTTTTTTATTTACAAGTTGGATTTTTCAGTCCCTTTAAGTGGTTGTCACCCTCATAGTGACCATCGCATACACCAAAGCTTATTGGATTCCAACCAGGTTTGTGGTGTACATATAGAAAAATCCTTTGGGGTATATGTGGACACCAGCCAGACCCCAGCTGGACTGTGCATCTTTTATTTATGTATGTTTGTGTTGCTCTTGTGATGACTGCTTCAGTTGCATTGTGTTTCTTACACTAATGTAAGCAACACACTACAGTAATCATCAAGAGTAATTTCATTGTTCCTTTCATATTTGTATCTATAGATGACACATGTTTTAAGAAAATATACATTGAGAGGATATGGACAGGTACAGAATGTGAAACACATGAAATACTACTGGGGTCCAGCTGGAGTGTACAGATGAAGCAGGTTTTTCCACGTGTACTGATGAGGGTTAATTATGTTACACTCGCTGGTATTTGTTCTTTGGTGGCTTCTTTATCTCCTGAATATCCACATTTTTCTTGACATTTCTTAATGGAAACTTCATTTGCATGTATTTTGTCGCTTTTAGCCAAAGGCCGACTACGTTCCTCACCTAGAGCTGCTGCTAAAGGGGAGGAAAAAGGGAGTTTTCAGGGACGAATGGGTGGAGCTGGCCAAGTATTAGCGATCAACCGATATGGGTTTATTCAGAGTCGATACCGAAGCTGATTATTGGTGATCAACAAAGACTCTTGGCAGATATTTGGAACCGATATTCATTAAATGTAATGTTTTAACAGCATGTGATACCAGAGAACCTGTCATTCATAGCCAGGCTTCTTCATTTATAAGGGTGACTATGACTGAAGATGTAAACTAGAAATAAAACATTAAATCAGGACGCTCTCTTCTGTTTTATGTGGAATCAACTGAGATCCATCAGTTTGTGTTCTATAGTTTTGTCTGCTGTTCTTCTGTTTTATCACTTTAACTTCCCACTAGCTTCCACATCTTAAAGCTTTATTAATTATTGTTTTCCAGATTCTGTTTCAGATTCATCTGTGGCAGACTCCTAACTTAGCCGCTAGCCGTTAAAGTAGCCTTAGCCACTAAGCTAATTTCCTGGTTTGTGTTTCTTGTTCAGTTTTTGCAGTTTCTGCTTTAGAGACATTTCTGAGACCACAGCGTGACGGCAGACAGAAAGAAGAGGCTGCATCAGACCTGAAGAGCATTTAATTTAGCAGTAATCGCTCAATAACAATACAGATAACCAGAAAAATGCCAAATATTGGCCACGCCAATAATTGCAGCTGATGCCCAAACCTGTAATATCTGTACTGAATCTGCTACTTGCTTCAGATTCCATCATCTGAAAACACGAGTCTAGTGCATGTAACCGCTATAACACATCACTACAAATCACTTTAAACATTCTTACACTGCAGCAGAAGATTCAAGAAAGCTGCAAGAAGCCGACAATCAGAGGAATGAAATACGAGCAAGTCACCGCAAATCACATCAGCCCAGACGTCACCCACTTCAACGGCACATTTCTGAGCCGAGGCTAAAAATGAAAGCAGACTGCAGCACTCCGAGCGCCCCGAACATTCAATGAAACGTTCCACAACCAAAACATCTTTTTGTTCATTCTGTCTTTTCAGCCTCAGTCCATCCCAGAGGCTCTTTATTACTAGACCACAGGCCCCACTGGAGCTGGGCAGGAGGAACTGACAAATTTAACCCAGCCAAGCCTCCTTGGCAAGTTAATATCACATCTTGTGTTATCAGAAGTACAGAGCACAGCCAAGGAGTAAACACTCTGGAACGCGGATGCCGTTTCCTTTCCTTAACCTCGTGTCGTCCAGATTCTGCATGAGAATTCCAAGTAAAAGCTGCAGTAAACAGTGATGAGACCTTCATGTGGGGACAGAAAGAGGTGTTTTCTACACTAACAAGCACAGGAAAAATGGAATAAATCATTATCTTAACCCTCGTGTCGATTTTTATGTAAATGTTCTTCAAGAAAATAGTAGAAGTTTTACTGATATATATGGAATCACTTTAGATATTTTTAGGATTTTTTTGGAAGATTTTTAATCATTTTTTGAAAATATTTACAAGAATTTTCTTGTCAAATTTGGGGGATTTTTTTAAAATAAAACTTTAAAAGGAAACTTTTAAGGAATTATTGGAATTTTCCTCTTGAAGGTTTTGCAAATTTTCAGAAATTTGGGAGTTTTTTTGCTGAATTTTTGGATTTTTTTCAAACAAGGAAACAACATTTTTGGTGCCTGTAAATGAGGACAACAGGAGGGTTAAACATAAATGATTCCACTGCGCTGACATGGAGAGTCTCAAAGTCAGAGGAAGTGTAATCGCTTTGCATTCGTCCTCATGTTTTATTCAGACTCTCCTACCCTCAGAGTCACACAGTGGTATTGTTTAGATAAATAACACCAATTATCAGTTCTGCAGGGAAGAAGAATTATTAAGGGGGTATGAAGGTGTTTAAATAATGCAACGGATGGAGTGGAATAAGTGGTTGAGAGTTAAATGCAGTTTAAAATATGCCTGCTCTCTTCTGAGGAAATGGCACATCTCCAGGGTAGAGGAAGACAGAAAATGAGAGAGAGAAAGAGCTGTTGTGTCAGTGGTTCAGCTCTTTAACTACTGGGAGGTGATTTCTCTACCTGGTGAGATCCAGCGGGAGGAGCAGCGTAATGCATGCTCCATTATGGCGCCAATATGGCTGCTTGTCCTCGGCGCACTTAGTTCTCTTGAAAGCACAAACAATTAGGGCAAAACACTGCAGAAAGTGACTGAATTGAATAGAAATTTTCCACTTTTGCATTAGGGAATAAATGCAAGACAACACGGCAATCCAGCTAAGCTGCTCATTCATCTCCCATTCACTAATGGAGACGACGAGAACAGAGAGAAGCAAACATCCTCATTCTGTCTCAGCGAGCACGGCCATTCGGACTGAAGAGAACAGAAAGAAATCCTTTATTGTCGATGCAGCTTTACAATACAACGAGACGGCAATCCTGTCAGCGCATTCACACGCAACTAGACAATAGCATTCCTCAAATATGGATATAAAAATGCAGCAGAACAATAGTATGTATGAGTGTAACCTATGAACAGTGATATTGTTTGTTTTCTTTTGTAATGATAGCATATTTAACCCTCCTGTTGTCCTCATTTACGGGCACCAAAAAATATAGATTCCCCAAATTTCTGAAAAAAGAAAATTCCAATAATTCCTTAAAAGTTTTATTTTTAAAAAATCCCCCAAATTTGGCAAGAAAATTCTTGTAAATATTTTCAAAAAAAATGAGTAAAAATCTTTCCAAAAAAATCCTAAAAATATCTAAAGTGATTCCATATATATCAGTAAAACTTCTAAGATTTTCTTTAAGAACATTCACAAAAAAATCAACTACAATCCAGCGAAATTTGCTGGATTGTGGTTGATTTTTTTGTGAATGTTCTTAAACATTTTTAACATTTCTTTTTTCCACCAAAAAATGTTCAAAGATTTCCCAAAAAATGTTTAAAATGTGGACATCAGAAGTTTCACTGTGAATATATGTTTTATCCACACATTTTCAAACTTTAAAACAGGTCAATTTTGACCCACAGGACGACACGAGGGTTAATCTGTTAAGAGCTATAAAAACAGTACTGTAACTTCAGCATATTGCACATTTCTTCACATATACATAAATATAATGGGTTAAAAGGATGCAAAAAGGACATAGAAGGTGAATTTGTATGTAAACAATTCAGAATATAAATAGATGTATCAAGTAGAAGATGCAAAAAGTGCAGATATTTCCAGATTTTGGGCTGCAACTATTGATGGACTGACATCTATGCTGTATTGTACATATATAATACAGCGCAGATGTCTGTCCGTGTTCAACGCTCTGCCTGGACAGTTATTTCTGTTGCATAGTGCGCTCACTTCTGCTTTTGATGCCGTAATGTGCTTAGATGATTAACTGATTCAACAACAGTTGCAGCCCTACCAGATTCTGCACATGTAACTGACTGATTAGGGGAAAATCCTTCAATAAAAGCAACAGAACTGAGGAACATCCCTGTACTTGTGTTCTCCTGTGGCTGCTATAGAGTCATCTCGCCACTTTAATGAGCGGCTGCAGACTGACTGCAAGGAAAGCAAGACTTCAGGACACCAAATTTTATTAGATCTGCTGATGCAAAGCGCTCAGAACGTTTTAAAAACCCCTCCAGGCAGAAATGAAAGTGGAATTCGAGTGAACAAACAGCAGTGAGGAATAAAATCTGCTCCATCCTCAACCAGACCGACACATATTCAGCTCTAAGTGAGAGGCTTTAAATTAGACCCCAGCAAGCAGCTGATTTGGGGAAGTCAATAAATCCAGAGCGGCCCCGTGCACATGTTGGGCAGAATGTGACGACGCCAGCGATGGTGTACATGACAGATGGAGGGGAGCTGGAGTGGAGGAGCAGAGGGTGGACCAGAGGCTTCATCATCTCTGCTTTACGCTGCTGGAACAGTGGGCAGAGCTTCCAGGCCGGGCTTGGCTCCATTCCAGCCAGGAGAGCATCTTCAGCCGACTCTCCGTCTGAGGAGGAAAACTGAATGGGCCTGAAGATCCTGCAGCATCCTATCAGAGCTAAAACAGCCGCCTTCAGCAGCTTTTCATCCCCATCGTGGAAACAGTAGGGGAGGGCTTAGCTTCGGCTCTGCTGCCGGACAAAATGGCGAACCATCTGCTTTCCTCTGCAGACAAACATCCACTGTGAAACCAGGACTGGATCCATGTTGTCAGGTCCCCAAGAAACTCCATTAATATCAAACTGGAAACGGATAAACACACAAAACACAAGGCCAAAGTCTGAACTCCAATAACCACCGGGAGGCCGGACGCTGAAATCAATGCTGGATCTGCCGTCTGCAGAATAAACAGGCATCAGCAGCAAAACAAGTCCTCCTTTTTTCAATTTGCTTTCTTTGCCTCATGCAGACAAACTAGGAATCACAACAGAAGCTTCACATATGAGCAGATTAAGAGATAAACATACTACTGGCTGCAAAACACACAAGATTCTCTCACCAGAAGGCAACAGAAACAGATTATTTGAGTTTAAAGTCCTGATATCAAAGTAGGCGTTTCATTCATTCATTGTTTGAACAAAATCCAAAAGTTCAGCAAAAGAATTCCACAAACTTCTGAAAATTTGCAAAACCTTCAGGAAGAAAATTCCAATAATTCCTTAAACGTTTCCCATTAAAGTTTTATTTAAAAAATCCCCCAAATTTGGCAAGAATATTCTTGTAGATATTTTCAAAAAATTAGCATAAATCTTCCAAAAAAATTCCAAAAAATATCTAAACTGATAACATACATATCAGTAATACTTCTAACATTTTCTTTAAGAACATTCACATAAAATCAACCAAAATCCAGCGAAATTCACTGGATTTTGGTTGATTTTTATGTGAATGTTCTTAAGTAACATTTTTAACATTTCTTTTTTCCACCAAAAAATGTTCAAAGATTTCCCAAAAATGTTGAAAATGTGGACATCAGAAGTTTCATCGTGAAAATTTATTTTTTCTCCCACATTTTCAAACTTTAAAACGGGTCAATTTGACCCACAGGACGACACGAGGGTTAAAATACTAGAGATTAATGGAGCAGATGAGGCCAACATCTCCACAAGAAGCAAGAATCTGCAGCATTTGACTGCAACAAACTCATTAAAACACAAAAATCACAGACTGAAAACAAGCTTCAAGTTTCACGTCAAAGGAAACGTTTACTTTTGGCTCCTAACAAGGTTGAGAAAAGTAGGTCTGGTATAGAAGAATAATCCTGATGAACACCTGCAGAAGGAGGTGATGCTCTGAAGTGTTCATTCATGTTCGGAAACTTCAAAGCTCTGGAGGAAAAATCTCACCAAACATCACTGAAACCGAATGAAATGAAAAGAAGATCTGCAGGATCATCACAAAGTACAGGACCTTAAATGCTTCTCTCTGCTTCATCTCACATAAGAGAGAGACATTGTGAGAGGTCTAATCTATTCAGCCCCACCAGGGTATATGCAAAATATATTAAAAATACAGTAAAATAAAGTAAAAAATACAGTAAAAAATATAGTAAAAATACAGTAAAAATATAGTGAAAAACAGTAAAAATATAGTTTTTTAAAAATTTGTAAAAATACAGTAAAATATTGTAAAAATATAGTAAGTATAGTAAAAATATAGTAAAAATACAGTAAAAATATTGTGGTAAAATACAGTAAAATATAGTGAAAAATACAGTTAAAATATAGTTAAAAAATAGTAAAAATACAGTAAAATATTGTAAAAATATTGTGAAAAATGCAGTAAAAATATAGTGAAAAATACAGTAAAAATACAGAAAAATACAGTAAAAATATTTTAAAACTATAGTGAAAAATACAGTAAAAATACAATAAAAATATAGTAAAAATATGCTGAATTTTTCATCCTCCCATCTCTCCAAACTCCCGTCTGAAGCCCACCTGTCACCAGCAAACACCTCAGGGAAATAACAATGATCTCCAGACCCAGCGTACAGGGACGAGGTGTCTTTAACAGAACCATGGAAGAAATTGCAGCTGACTTGTTGTATTTTTAGGCGTGCGTCTATTTCAGAATAAAGGGTAAAAGGCGTCCGTTTCTAATCAGAAGGACGAGCTGAGAGGTTCTCCTCATGGATTCTTATTGGAGGAGAGCTGCTTACTTCTCTCATTTTGTTCAAATCTGAGCACTTGGACCGAATCAAAGACGTGGAGATTTAAGTGGAAAAATGGAAGTGGTTCTTCTTTGCTCTATTTCTTGTGCACATGGAAGGCAAGAGTTCATTCAGGTTTGCAAACATCAAAGCTCAGGAGAAAAACTCTCACCGAATGTCACTGAAACCGAACGGAATGAAAAGAAGACGACTCAGCAACAGAGTTCTGTCTCTGTCTATCTTTTTTTAGTCCATGGATCATCTGCAGGATCATCACAGCGTACAGGAAGTTAAATGCTTCTTCTCTCTGTGCACAGAAACACTGCCAGCTTCCACCAACAGAGCAGTAGAGCTGCAGGAAGGAGAAGAGGGAGTCAGAAAGCACATTACAGTGTGAGAGGTCTGATCTATTCAGTCCCACCAGGGAGGGAGCTCCCGTTTGTGTTTGAAAAATAGGAACCTCCATGCCGGGAAAGCAGCGAGAATGAGAGAGCGGAGAGCAAGCGGCTAGAAAATGAGGTTGTCTGCTTGATAAGTATGGGCTGTTACCTCTGTCCCAAATCCACTTTCCTCAGCAGCCGTGGAAAGGTTCGGAGCTACAGGTGGCGCTCCAACATGCCGCCCTGTTCTCCTGCTCCCGGTCTGGACTCACATGGGAGCAGAAACGCGGAGCTATTGCTGGTTTCCGGTGTTAAAAGCAAGTTTACAGACATTACGGAGCTTTTTGTCAGGGTGAGGTGTGTGAATTCAGGTAAAGTGGTCAAACTGTGGGCCTCGGCTTCCAGATGCCTTCGCTGGAGGGTTTGGAAAACTGAGAAAATGGATTGTAACAAGTCCAGAGCAGCTTAAACTCCCTTTTTGTGCTGTGAATTCTATGACAAGCATCCATTTCTGTTCCTGCACCCACCCAAGTACCGTCCACGGTTTGTCCAGCAGATTACAGCGCTCGGTGTAATCCCAGTGGAGGGTCTGCTCTCCACACAAAGACCTCCTGTTCTTTCCTGTTCTGGCCCTAGATCAGCAGGAAGCCTCCTCCTTCACTGACCTGCTGTCTGAGAGCATTAATACTCACTGCCCTCCTTATTGAGGCTGTGCAGACCACTCACAAAACCAGCCACACTTCCAACAACAGAGGCCCTTCTGTGGCTCCGGATCAGGGCCGAGGAAATCCTGGACAACGTGAAGTGTAAACACACTCGATAGCTGCAGGATCATCAATGACCGTAACAGCTCCATTTCGACAGAATTCATCATTCTGGGCTGATTTTCTGCATAGGAATGAAAAACTAATTATTAAAAAGTTGGAAAAGTACCGCTTCAACACTAGCAAAGGCTTCTGAAATAGATTTTTGCTTCTGGACGGTATCGAGATCTGCATTTGTACTGGTCAGCCAGAGCTCTGAGGTGTTGATTTAAACGCTCAAACCAATGAGCTGTGGTCAAACCAATATTTCCATACAACTGACTACAGCTGCATGAACATTCTGATCCATACAGAGATCACAGTTCAACCATTTATCACAATTATTCATTGATCTTAGAGACTAAATGTTTTGTTGCACTTTCACACTTGAATAAAAAACTGATTTCAGTTCCATACTCTGTAACAGAACCATGCATCTGCTGGAGGCAAATAGAAATAAAACACAGTAAAAATCTCGTAAAACATAGTAAAAACACAGTAAAAATATAGTGAAAATATAGCAAAAATACAAAAGAAAATAGTAAAAATATTGTATAAATACATTAAAAAAATATAGCAAAATATAGCAAAAATACTGTAAAATTATAATAAAAATACAGTACAATATAGTGAAAATATAATAAAAATACAGTAAAAAACAGCAAAAAATATATTAAAAATCTAATAAAAATAAAGTAAAAAAATATTAAAAACTGTAAAAAATATAGAAAAAATACAATAACAAAATAGTAAAAATATAGGAAAAATACAGTAAAAATTATGGTAAAAATACAGCAAAAAATATAGTAAAAATGCAGTAAAAATATAGTAAAACATATTAAAAATACAGCAAAATGTAGTTAAAACAGTAAAAATACAGCAATAATTTAGTAAAAATACAGTAAAAAATGCAGTAAAAATATAGCAAAAAAAATTGCAACATGATGTGTTTGAGTCAATTTCACTTCACGTTGCCCTTCTTTCAATGCACTGAATACTGAATATTTTCTTAAACTACAAGTTTGATGGTTTTATGGTCTGTTTGTGTTTAGTTTCTATCTGTTGTTTGAATATTGAGAGCAGAAGACAGAATTCTGTTGACAATAAAGTGACTTTAATGTGAATTTCGCGCACATCGTAACGTGGACGCTGGTATTTGGTGCAGCTGCTGAAAAATGACATATTTCAGGCTCCAGAGTGTTATATTATACATTCTTCTAGTCATCGTTAGGTAGGAATATGGTTTTCACACTCTGGGCTCTGTTCCTGTTTCACAACATGTCGCTGCATCTCTGAGGCCTTTACAGGGAAATTAGAAAATCATTAATAGCACATCCAGGATGAATGCAGGCCTCTGAAGAGGTAAAGATAGACGCAGCGTGAAGGCACTTTGTAATGAACCTGAGCGCTTCATTCACTCAGCTCCTGCTATTTCCATCTCTCCACTGTTTGTCCTTCCACCCAGGGCAGCTTTAAGGATGCTGATGGAAACGCTCGTCTCTGCCATCACACTCTCCCCTCTCCTCCTTTATCTTTAGACCTCGAGTATGTCTCTTTCCCTGCAGAATCTTTCATCCTCCCATCTCTCCAAACTCCCGTCTGAAGCCCACCTGTCACCAGCAAACACCTCAGGGAAATAACAATGATCTCCAGACCCAGCGTACAGGGACGAGGTGTCTTTAACAGAACCATGGAAGAAATTGCAGCTGACTTGTTGTATTTTTAGGCGTGCGTCTATTTCAGAATAAAGGGTAAAAGGCGTCCGTTTCTAATCAGAAGGACGAGCTGAGAGGTTCTCCTCATGGATTCTTATTGGAGGAGAGCTGCTTACTTCTCTCATTTTGTTCAAATCTGAGCACTTGGACCGAATCAAAGACGTGGAGATTTAAGTGGAAACTCTTCTTTCATTAGAAGGTAACAGAAAGGAAAGCAGAAGGTTTAGATTCATTAACAAAGATTAACACTGTGAAGGACATTTCAGTTAAAACGCTGATGCTCACACATCTGAGAAAACAGAAAGGATTAAAAGCTAACTGAAGGCAGAGTAAAGGAGAGGTTAAGTGACACTGGAATGCATCTCGGCTTCACTCTTTTTTCTGGTTTGTAACTGAACTTTGTCAGAGTTAGTGAGTCTGCTCCAGACCACAACCCACTGGTTCTGGTGTTCTCAGTAAACGAGGGGTTGAGACCAGGCCATGAAGGGAGGGACAGAATGATCGGAGCGCTGGCATCCGCTCAACTGGCAGATTAAAGGAGGAAAGGATCCAATTTTTTCAGCTCACGGCTTTCTGGCATCCTGTAAAACTCCAGAGACGACATGACGGGGTCACAGCGACAACATCAGCTCTCAGAAACACAACGTCAGTCTCTTTTTAATCAGATAAAGAAACAGATCGCTGCTTAACAGGATCAGAACGACTCCGGCAAAACATGGCTTTAAAACGACCCACAGAGCAGATACTGGCTGAAGGATGTTCTGAGGATCTGGGTCTGTTAGTGACGGTGTTAGCCAACAGTAGCAGCAATTAACAAGCATCTAATCCCTGTTTCCCAGAAGCCACAAACACTGACCTCTATTTACTGTTTGAAATGAGAGGCTCAATCCCAGACCACCTGTCCTTCTTCCTGTTAATCTGATGGCTTCACGTCTAATGAACGCCCTGCTGGCGTTTCCCAGTAAGGTCAGACCACAGCAACATCTCCGTATCCTCTTTAACCCTAATGTCGTCCTGTGGGTCAAATTGACCCGTTTTAAAGTTTGAAAATGTGGAAAAAATATATATTTTCACAGTGAAACTTCTGATGTCCACACTTTCAACATTTTTGGGAAATCTTTGAACATTTTTTGGTGGAAAAAAAGAAATGTTAAAAATGTTTCTTAAGAACATTCACATAAAAATCAACCAAAATCCAGTGAATTTCGCTGGATTTTGGTTGATTTTTATGCGAATGTTCTTAAAGAAAATATTAGAAGTTTTACTGATATATATGGGATCATTTTAGATATTTTTAGGATTTTTTGGAAGATTTTTACTCATTATTTGAAAAATATTTACAAGAATATTCTTGCCAAATTTGGGGGATTTTTTTTTTTTTTTTTTAAACTTTTAAGGGAAACTTTTAAGACATTATTGGAATTTTCTTCCTGAAGGTTTTGCAAATTTTCAGAAATTTGGGGAATTTTCTTTTGCTGAATTTTTGGATTTTTTTCAGACAAGAAAACAATATTTTTTGTTGCCCGTAAATGAGGAAAACAGGGGGGTTAAAGCGTTAAATGTTACACTGCAGCCTCCTACACAGGCGTCAGTTAATGCTTTGACGATCAACATGGGTCAACAGTGACCCATATTCAACAGAAAATTGGTTTCTCTTGATCCATGTTGTGCATCAAAGGGTTAAAACCAGCATCAACAGTACAGCAACCAGTCGTATAGATTACACAAGCTAAATGACTAATTGTAAAACTGATGGCTTTAGGCACCGTGAAAACAAGAGTTCATTGAAGCACAACATTTAATCAGACCACAGCTCCAACATCACTACTCTGAACTTTTACAGAAACCTACAGTGGCCTCAGAAATCTGGCCACACTTTATTTTTGAGCGTTTTCAAAAGGTCAGAAGCTACGACTTCAGTCTGGATTCTGTTGCCGCTTTTCCTGCTTTCATCAATCAGACTCAGAACTGCTTTATTTACGTTGATGAGCAGTGGAATGGTTTGTCTGAAAAGCTAAAAAGAGTGATTCATACTTTGGACTCGCTGGTGTTTATTTCTCATCGATGTTTGCAGCAGTTCCATTTGGAAGCTGTGTTTCTGAAACGTTCGTATTAGCATTCCTGTGTGGAGCCTGGATGTAAACAGAGTAGAATCAAACTGCGCTGATTAGCAACTCTGCAAATAGGTAAGTCTTAATTAAACTTGAGTCAACAGGCTCCTAGTTACCAAATTATAAACCCTCTACAGCGGAAAGTATCGTGAACACGTATGGAAGCAAATAAAAGGAAGTAAATCTGTAATTAATTAAGTCTGAGCTGCTAAAATGTTTAATACGGTTTAATGCTGTGGGTATTTGTCGTCGTTCTGAGCTGATGTGAACGCTTGAATCACACTTGAATGAAATGCAAACTGGAGGTTTGAACGGTGTGAAGATGTGATGAGGGAGACGATCCGGGGGGAACCGGGCAGACGGGGAAACCTCTCTCACTTCATCTGGTTGTGATAATTAACCAGCACTGATTGAGGCTCAGACTCCCGTCTTATCGGCTCCCGGTGGGCCCCAGATGAAGGATCGGCCCACTGAGACGACAGCAACACAGACGGCCAACTGTGGGAGCCGGTTTAGAGATAGCCAACGCATACGGTACGAGAGCCACGCTCTAAAAACGCCGCCTCACAGCCGATAATTGGAAAGCAAAATAGCAAGAAACAGCATGTTTCCCCGGCTGGGTGGAAACCCACAGAGCAGCTGGACTAAAGGTTAAAACCATCGCTTAATGTCAGGACGGGAGAATTGGACTAACCTTTTCTGGCTGCTGAAGAAAAAAATCCTCAGTGTGGCAGAAGATGTGATTATCTGCTGGTTTTAAGTAAAATGCTCTTTAAATTGAATTCTCCAGCAAACTAACAGGATCACTTAGAAACACAACCAGCAGAACGTGTGAGCAGAAGCTGAGTGTTCAACAGAGAGGAGATTTTATGCCAGATATCAACATTATAGGGTAATAAAAGCAGAGCGTTCGACAAAATGCTCAAGTTTGCTCTGGATTTGGAAGTTTTTCCGCCATGTAGGAGATCAGATATCAGTCCCTCCAGGAATTAGCAATGTTTCGATCACAACAATGAACGCAAATTCAACCAATCTCTAGAATACTGTTATTTTTAAACCGACAACTAAGTAAGGAAAGGATGGTTTTAATACCATCCTATTCTAAAGTAAGAAATGACAAAATGAACATAATCCAACTTCAACCAATCTCTAGAATAGCGTGAGTAAGGAAAGTATGGTTTTATCTTGCTGACAGCAAGGTAAAACCATACTTTCCTTACTTAGTTGTTGGTTTAAAAGTAATGCTATTCTAAAGTAAGAGATGACAAAATTAACATAATCCAACTTCATTCTTCCAATTCTCTCCAATCACCGCAACTTTTCCGTAATTTTGTCCCGCCTCCCGTGAGTTCCACCAATCATAGCAGTCCTAAACATAACGCATGTACGTCACTGAATTCACTTCCTGTTTCTGATCTGAAGATGCAGGTATGTCCCATTCTAATGTCTCTCATTTACCAACAAAAATTACTGCTAAAGACGGTGAAAAACAATTCCTGATGTTCTTCACCAAAGCAGAGCTAAACTGTTTTACACCCGTGAAATATTGTGGTGGAAAACAAACAAAAACCATCGACTGACAAACACTTTTCTACCACCAAACATATCAGGAGAACGTCTGAAAGGAGCGGAAACAGAGCAGACAGATCACCGTGATGGAAGCTGTTGATCCAGATCTGTTGGAGCTCTGAAACAATGAAGGGAAGTTAGATTCATTAATGGACGTAACGAGCCGTGAGCGTGTGAACACGTGTGTGAATACCAGGATGTGAAATTAACTTTTTAAGCCATTGACAGATATGTCCAAATATGATTCATTCAGTAGTAAATGATCATTTAGTGGCTTAAATCTACCAACCACTTCCTGTTAAACCAGTATCTGGCTGCTGCTAGTTTCCCACCGTGGTGTACCAGCTGGTGGAAATGGGTTGGAGTGTTAAAGAATTAGTTTAGGAACAAATATTGTCAATTAAAATGTTGAAACGTGTTCTATAAACTGAAAAAAATTAAACTTTTTAGGAACTGTCACTGTCTCCTGCAATTTCATCGCAACAAATAAGCTTAAAACATTGCAACTTACAACACAATTTTTTAGAAAAGCTGCCATGAATTCAGGCATTTTAGGGAGAAACAATGAGGAGAAACGCCCCTGACATCTTGGAGGGACTGAAACATGCTTTATAAACCAGCGAGCGACGGAGAAACACGGCTAGGAAGCAGCGGACATGTCGGCCAGGTTGAGCAGAGTTCCTCCTTTCTCTGTCCATGAACTACAACAGATGAGATAGACATCTGAGACAGGAGAGCTCGTTCTTCTTCCACCCAGCAGCTCCACCCGTCCCCACCAACTCCACACTAAAGAAAATCATGCGGCTGTAATGAGAGATCCTATAGATTTTTTAATGAAACACAATATTGCCTTCTCTTGCCCTGGTTTTTTATTTTCTGCCATCACACTCACTCACACCAACATCTGCACACACAGAGGAAGGAGAATCGATATAATCCGGGACGCCTTCCACAGTCAAACACACGGCAATTTATCAGCATTGGATTTCAAAGTCTGGGTCGTTGCCTATTTTGCCCTTGACTGCTGTCATTTTTGTGATTTTTTCTAATGAGAAAGGAATGGAAGGAGGCTGAGTGCAGCATTTGGTATGAAGAGGCTGAGATAAAACACACCGGACCGGTCTGCCAGAGGTCACATCCAGCTTTTCACCACATCACAGTCTTCCTCCTTTGAGCGGTCGAGTGTGTCCAATCTGCCCCCGATAAGCCCGATGCCAATTACCAGCCCCAGACACAAAAACATTTCCAACTATCTCAATTCCTCCCCTTGTTAAGATAAGCATCAGCATGCAAATGCTGCTAATTACAAGAGAGCTGAGTCACAGTTTCCCACTTTCAAATTCCCAGTGAACAATTAGGGGCTATTAGACCGGCCCATTATTGTCATGTAAATGTAAATGATAGAATTGCTTTCCAGTAAAGAAAGAAAGAAAAATATTTAAGTCTTCAAAAGCTTGCCGGTTTCTTCATCCTCTCTCACACGAACAGCTCAACAATGAAGTTTCTTTCTGCACATTAATCTGGCTTTAACCCGCGGCACAACGTCCACGCTCAGAAAACACACATACAAGCAGTTTGCATACATGCAGGACGCCTCATCCTCGTTCCTTTTTGTTCTTTTCAGAGAGAGCCGTTGGCGGCTTCAAAGTGGCTGCCGAGGAGGTGCTGTTAGCGGGCTGCTGATAAAAGAGAAGCCAGTCGCTGCGTGTTCACAGCCATTTGGGGAAAACCATTTAACACCAGAGTACGGGAAGGATCAAAGCCTCCGGGCCGACGCTGGGAGGGAGACTCAATTACTGTTTTACTTGAAACCGGATGCTACACCTCCAAAAAAAAGAAAAGAGACCCTTAAAATAACTCTGGACAAAACATCCAAGGCAACTCAGTGAAGCAGGGGCTCAGGAGGGAACGCTGTCTGAGGAGGTGCAGTAATAATGCTGGAGTTAAGTGTGGTTACAGGGGTTAAGTGTTTGCACCAGGGGCGTAGTTAGATCACAGAATGAAGAGGCTGTGAGGGGCAGAAAGGTCTCTCAGATATTATTACTGTCGTGGACAAAACATTCTGAGCTCCCTTTGAAGTCACGAAAGCATCTTTTCTTCTGCAGAGCGCCGGTATCACCTCCCACATCCGGTCCGCTGGTCAGTCCACACATTATTCTAAAGCCACGCATAAATACCTCTACAGCACCACAAACACATGCACAGCTCACACCAGGGTCAGATAGAAAAGCAGGAGACAGAACAGCCACGTTTACTCAGTCAGTTTTAATCCTCACAAATTGGATTTCTGCAGAAAAGGAAACTAGAATTCATTTTTCTACATGGATGCTCCTCTGCAGAAACATGCGACCCAGCTGTCCAAACAGAGATGAGCAGATGGTCCAATATTTGCAGTGTGTTCAGGAAACCACCTTTAGAAGCTGAAGGGCTTCATGCCATGAACTCTGGCAGACAGTCAGTCAGCGCTGAGTCTTCAGAGTAAATCTCACCTAAAGCTGGGTTCACTGCAGCAGCTTCTGAACATTTACCTCCAGTTCCAGCTCTCCTGACAAACTGGAGGAGAAATTTACAGATCCGGCTTGAAACCACCTCAACTGCATCTGATGATATCCAACTTGTTTGAGATTTACAAGTGAAAATCTGGTTATTATCATGGAACCAATTAGCCCAATGGATGCTGCTGCCAAGGAACACTAAAGATTCCGTCCCCTGAGGCTAACATTAGCTACAGATAACACACTAATTGGAAAAATCTCCATGTATCTCCCATGTTAGCTACATCCTCTTAATCCTCATGTTGTCTTCATTTACAGGCACCAAAAAATATTGTTTCCTTGTCTGAAAAAAATCCAAAAAATCAGCAAAAAAATTCCACAAATTTCTGAAAATTTGCAAAACCTTCAGGAAGAAAATTTCAAGAATTCCTTAAAAGTTTCCCTTAAAAGTTTTATTTTAAAAAAATCCCCCAAATTTGGCAAGAAAATTCTTCTAAATATTTTCAAAAAATGAGTAAAAATCTTCCAAAAAAATCCTAAAAATATATAAAGTGACTTTTTTATTTTTATATATATATATATATATATATATATATATATATATATATATATATATCAGTAAAACTTCGAGTATTCTCTTAAGAACATTCACATAAAAATCAACCAAAATCCAGTGAAATTGATTTTTTGTGAATGTTCTTCAGAAACATTTTTAACATTTCTTTTTTTTTCACCAAAAAATGTTTAAAGATTTCCCAAAAATGTTTCACTGCAAAAATATTTATTTCCCACATTTTCAAACTTTAAAACGGGTTAATTCTGACCCGCAGGACGACACAAGGGTTAAACATTTCCTCATCCAAGCGTGTTTTACTTTTGCTTTTTTGCTAAGTATTATAAGCGTTACAGCAGTGTCCATTTGGTTTACATCCGTTTCCCCATAGATATCACCAGATAGCTCCTCAATTTCTCCTTCTGGCACGGTAGTTTCTAAATATCCTGCAGTGTGATCTTCTTGTGTGTGCATGTCTTAGAGAGAAAAGTATCACTAAATATTCCTGATTCCACCTGATTTCAGAATCTGTCAGGCTTTTTAACCTCCTGTTAAAAGAACGATGAGCGACCTCCTCATCCTCTCCCTCCTACTGTCTCATTCAACAGCTCTCTCTTCCATTCATTTTCAAGCAACTCGCCCACTTCTGTTCAACCATTACATGTCTTTTGTCTGCACCTTTGTTCCACTGTAACCGGCTTTTCCCTCCTTGGTGCTGGTGCCAGCCTCTGAGGGTGGAGGATGCTGTGAATGGGAGGTGAAGCATAGCAGAAATATCGCATGTAAACACGGCACCGCATCACCAGCCATCCTGAGAACAACTGCATTTCTGGTCACGGAGGCTGAGCTTCTCAATAAAACGTGCATAGGACCTGCGCTGCCTCCATTTCACACTGCAGCACTGAGGGGCCCTCCTTTCTGTTTCATCCCAACAGAGGCTCAGCACTCATTATGGAGTGAGCTTATCTCTGCTCGGACAGTGGGAGCTTCCCAGGCTGCTGGGGATGCTAATGTGGATCATATTGCAGGTGAGGAGGATGCACAGCGATGTGGCAACAAGACAGAGAAATGTTTTTTTTTGTTGTGTAGTCAAGACGTCCGGGAAGAAAAAAAAAATCCAGCAGGACACAGCAAGGTGAATATCACTCACTGTGTGTTTGTTGTGAACATCTCAGGCAGACGGAGAGAGGAGAAGAGGGAAACAAACTCCTCTCATTTGTTTACAAGAAGAATTATGGCTGCGTGACCTCAATCAGTGTGGCTTAGATAAGAGCAGAGTGGAAGAAGGGCCCAGTGTCCCGGCAGCCACAAAAGGACAGCGTGACTCCATCTCAACAGGGTATCGTTTCTCACTGTCCAATCATTCCTGCAACAATATCACAGCACACAACACACAATGCATGTCTGCTATCTGCATTCACACACACAACGTCTCTGATGACACGTTTTAACGGGTAAAAACAGGGACTGAATTTAAATGAAGATGTCATGTTGTACTGACTGTTTACCCGCAGGTAAAAACTAAAGATTTATTAGTTTGTGTAGATTTTAATGTGCATGTTCACCCAATGAAACTGATTTAGATGCATTTACAGTCAGTTAGTCTATTTATCTATAGCTACTAATCATTTTTATTCACCTGTTATTAATAACAGTCAGGAGGGATACGGTTTCAGTCCAGTTTATTGCTTTAGTTCATGTATCAAAGTAGGGCTGCAACTAACGATTATTTTAATAATCGATTAGTCGGCCGATTATTTTTTCGATTAATCGATGAATCGATGAATCGGATAAAAAAACAACACATTTTTTAATTCCGCCTCTTTATTCAGAAAGAGAAGATTTGGACTGACAGAGCAAATAAGATAATTGAAGCGAAGCCTTCGTCTTCAACCATCGACAGAGGCCTCATGCCAGTGAGCATCATGTTGAGGATGCTCTCAGTCAGGACAGATGCTTGCTGTGGTGGACATGATGTCTTCTCATCATGAAGCCTGTCATTGTTTGCTGTTCATGAAATGAGAAAGATAGTATAGTTTGAGTATGTATTATAGCACAATTTACAACAACTCAGTAATTATCTTGTTTTATTTGCAGTATTAGGTTAAGGCAAGTAAGTAGTCCAAAGAGCAAAACACAAAGTACGCACGCACAGACAGACAGACAGACAGACAGACAGACAGACAGACAGACAGACAGACAGACAGACAGACAGACAGACAGACAGACAGACAGACAGACAGACAGACAGACAGATAGATAGGACAAGCACCATAAAAAATACTACATACTAAATAAGTTACTTTAACCCCGGTCTAAATGCAGTTCATCCTGCTTCACTCCAACACAGACCAGTGTCTTCACTCAGACTTTGTGAGAAAATTAAAACTTGAGGCTTAATCTTTAAATTATTATCACCATTGTGGGCAAGTTACGTTTATTTATAAAGCATATTCAAACCCTGCTTAAGCTGATTAAAGTGAAATAAAAAGTTTCACACGCGCGCGCACGCACACACACACACACACACACACACACACACACACACACACACACACACACACACACACACACACACACACACACACACACACACACACACACACACACACACACACACACACACACGTGCCCTATCACTGTCATTAATCAGCTAACAAACACTAGCATCAGGAGAGCTACCAGAGAGACTAACGTTACGTTTCCTCACTGTAAAACAGAACAAACGTAGGATACTGTAGTGACTTACCTGCTGTTGAGCTGTCATCGGCGACTCCAACGTGTTTCCGTTTCAGGTGCTGCATCATCATCGTGGTGCTCCCGTACATCATATCACTTTTGCAAAGCTTGCATGCTACGCTTGTTTGTTGTTTTGTGAAGCGTGAAATGCTGCCACACTTTTGAGGATTTCGGTCTGACTGTTTTCTCCGTGTCGGTCACGTTCGGTTGAAATTACTCTGAATTTACTTTCGCTTTGCCGCCACCTCCTTCTGTTCAACTCGCTCTAGAGGTGGAATTATTCTTAAAAAACAAAAAACAAAAAAAACTTTATTTCCGTCAGCCAGCATTGACAAAGCTCTGCAGGTGAAGTGGACGCTCTGCGACATGGCGAGTGACGCACGAATCGCGCGACACAACGAATCGATAATGAAATTCGTTGCCAACGCTTTTAATAATCGATTATTATCGATTTTATCGATTCGTTGTTGCAGCCCTATATCAAAGTACACAGGTCATAACTTTAACCCTGGTGTCGTCCTGCGGATCAACATCCACCCGTTTTAAAGTTTAAAAACATGGAACTTCGCTGGATTTGGTTGATTTTTATGTGAATGTTCTTAAAGAAAATATTAGAAGTTTTACTGATATATATTGAATCACTTTACATATTTTTAGGATTTTTTGGAAGATTTTTACTCATTTTTTGAAAATATTTACAAGAATTTTCTTGCCAAATTTGGGGGATTTTTAAAAAATAAAATTTTTAAGGGAAATTTTTAAGGAATTCTTGGAATTTTCTTCCTGAAGGTTTTGCAAATTTTCAGAAATTTGTTGAATTTTTTTTGCTGAATTTTTTGATTTTTTTTTTCAGACAAGGAAACAACATTTTTTGGTGCCCGTAAATGAAAACAACAGGACGGTTAAAGCAAAGCTTCATTTCTCGCCCCGAGGGCCGCCAGCATTACAGCATCCATCACTGGGTTCATCTGAAGGACCTCCGCCCAAACAGTGTGGTCCAAAATGAAGGGTTTAGAAAAATGCTACACACACTGGAACCAAGGCATGAAATACCAAGCAGAAAATATTTCACAGAAAAAGCAACTCCAGCTCTTTATGTGACGGCACATTAATGGACATTAGTGGGAAGCTGCAGCCATTGTGTTTGTAAAAGAGGCAGCGTTTGTTCAGTGGTTCATCCAAATCCGTGTCAAATCCAGTCAAAGTGACAACAGATCGCAGTAAATAAATAATACCGAACTTAACCTTTTTACAGGCACTTTGTATTATTTTCAGCTACCGATATCGTGATGTATCGTTCTGGGATTGTCTTGTAATATATTGATTATTGCTGTATCGTGATAGGATCGGTATTGTGAGCCACGTATCGTGAATCGTATCGTATCATGAGGTACACTGTGATTCCTATAGTTCACACCACGGCAGGTCTGGTCTGCAGACGGGTGAATGAAGGCCGAGGCAGCCACAGACTAGCATGCCTCAGGAGTCCTGCAGACGCCCAGTGAGAGCGACAGAGGACATCGGGGCTTCGTTATCGATGGATAGGATAGATTATTATGAACCAGACAGGAAGCACGCTTTGAGTTTGTTCCTGCAATTTTACTTTTGAACTTCAAATGATTTCATATCTGTTTGCATCTGATGCATTTAAGTGAAGCTATTGAATGTTCTACTGAACAATTTTCTGATTGTTATTGATGAAGCGTCCATTATCGCCCTGACCTGCTTTCAGTTTGATGTCAGCCTATTCTATAGTTTGACTCAATAAGTGTGTTTGTGTTTGAAGGCTTCTGAGTGATAACAACCAAAAAATACAACTCATTTCCTCCAACGGTGGCTCATTTGTCTGCAGCAATTACAGCACATAATCAGAATCACTTTGACAGCGCTCAGCTCACAAAGAGTCCCATCTGCTGCTGCTGCTCTCAGTCACTGAGTTAGATAGATGAGTCTCATTTCCTGCATGCTGACGGACTGGATCTCGGCTCTGGTGCCCGATACGATCACATGCATGTGTGTCGGTGTGCACATACAGCAGCAGAGAGAGACACTGAACCTCTCTGTCTGCATCTATCTGCAGCTCTCCCAATAAAAACACAGGAAGCACAGACCAGCAGCACTTGACACAGACTCGTCCTGTGGCAGATTTGATCAGAGTGCAGCAGAAATACCCTCTTATCTGTCAGCCAAGGTGTGTAAACAGCCAGCCAGTCTGTGTGTGAGTGTTTACAGTACATCATAAGCAGACGTAATCTCTTCTAGAGCGAGCTGGTCCGAGCTCCCCCTCCACCGGTCCTCACTTCTGATCCACCAGGAAGGCTGGGGTGAAGTCTCATCACTATTGGCTCAAATGTGGCAGTCAGATCTGTTTATCGGCCGCCGTATGAAGCTCTTATCAATCTTATCAGGGAGGCTGGGAGCAAAGGAGCATCAATAAAAGATGAGAAGATTATGTATTTGATATGCGACGTATAGCTTACGTGGTATGGAGATTATAAATAATTCACAGTGGAGGTGTTAGACAGGCACCGGCGTATCGCTGAAGCAACACTTTCCAGTCATGTGGAAGCTCGCTCGACAGTCGAATGAAAACAGCACAGATATCAATTGTGAAAACTTGAGGGAGAACAGCGTTTAAAGTTCTAATGAATTGTATGTATTCAGCTGGAGGTATCGACACAATCAGCGCTAAGCAACAACCACCGCTGCCCCCCGAACTGCAGCGTTCCTCAGTGATTTCTCCTCCTCACAGTCCCACTGTATAATGAGGTGTGTTTCTGTAGAGTGTGTGTGTGCGTGCACGCCTCAGCCCGGCCGAGCTGCTGAGAAAATAAGTAGCTGAGTGGCAGCAGCTGATGAGCAGTAATGATTTGTGTGCAGTGCAGTCTTTCCCCCTGAGGGCTCCGTGGACACCCCCACCACCCAAACACCACGCCGAGGAGAGAACCGGAGGGGCAATCTCTGGCCCCGGACCCATCTGATCCTCACACAACAATAAGGCCCACGTACCGGGGGGGTCAAACTCAGTCTGGTTCAGGTTCCACATTCAGGAACCAGTAAAATCACAGCATGATGACCTATAAATAAACACAACTCCTAATATTTCCTTTGTTTTAGTGCAAAAAAAGTACATTCTGAAAATGTTCACATTTAGGGAATTATCTTTCTACTAAACATAATGAACAACCTGAAATACCTGAAGAAAAATAAATTCAATTTGATCAACATTCAGCCTCAGTTTATCATTTCCACATTACAACTTCCAGATCACAGAGTGTCTACAAAGGAACACAACATTTAGTCACAGCTATCTGGAACTGACGGACACAGTATTTTACTTAATGACCAAAATGACAAAAGTCAGACAAAAACAAGACAAAACATTAAAAAACGAGACACAAAGCGACAAAAAAATGGATAAATGACACAAGTGAGACAAAAAAACACACAAAACAACAAAAAACAACGAAAAAAGCGAAATAAAAAATGAAAAATAAGACAAAAATACAAGCGAGACAAAAAGGAAACACAAAACGACAAAAACATGAGACAAACAACAAAAGTCAGACAAAATATTACAAAAACGAGACGCAAAACGGCAAAAGAACAATCCGACTGTGATCAAAACAACATGTCATGGTCTAGAAATGATTTTAAATTTATAGTTTTACTAATTTACAATCTGCAGTTAATGTCTTCTATGGAATTTTTACACTTTGAGGGCCGGATTGGACCCTCTGGAGGACTGCTTTTGGCCCACGGGCCTCATGTTGGACACCCCTGCCCACGTAGGTCTGTGTGTGATTGTGTGTTTTTTCATGAAACGCAAAGCAGCACCCCATGAATGTATAAATATACAAGCAGCTGCTGTAGCCAGGCCGCTGTGTGTGTGTGTGTGTGTGTGTGTGTGTGTGTGTGTGTGTGTGTGTGTGTGTGTGTGTGTGTGTGTGTGTGTGTGTGTGTGTGTGTGTGTATGTGAGACAGAGGTTAACTAGTAAACACATCTGCTGGGACGTATTTATTTCAGTCATACAGATTAATCACCGGCAGCAACAACCACCACCACCAGTGCAAATAAACTGAAAAAACCCTATTAATTAGAGCTCTAATGCTGCTACATTTGGGGTGAAGTGAATCTGCAGCTGGAGGATGTGTGCAGGCGACACGCTAAAAGCAAACACAGTCACTTTGCATCCTCACTGCAGCTACTTCCAGCCTAATCTTTCCTGATCAAACAGTTTACCTCCTCAGCTCACTGGGACGAGCGCCGCTGCAGTACATGAGCCTTTAAGCTCTAGGAAAACAACAATACTATTAGTCACCACAAATAGTTTTCATATTTAATATCCTCTCAACCAGAGTGCTGCTCCCCTGTCTGCTCCATCATGCCTGGGTGTGTGGCTGAATTATTAATGCTGGCTGCAGGTTAACCAAGAGGCAGTATGGAGAGGCCACTCACTGCTTGTTTACATGCTTGTGTGGATTGTGATAGAGTGTTCACCTGCTAATCGCCCACAGTGACATATGCCGCGCTGACACGGTGACTGTGGATTTAACTGTGGATTTACTAGTACACCCCGAGCATTCAACGAACATAAAAAACACACACAATACGAGCATAAATCCGCATGCGGCGTGCGACTGGGTGGGTTGGAAATTCGAGGCGGTGGCTGGAGAAAGGTTTGTGTGATTAAAGCGAGCACTGCAGGAAAGCTGGATGTGCTGAGAGCAGCTGTGGTGCAGCGATACGAGGAGAGCGGTCTGCCCGCTGGAATTAGCTCACAACATACGGCATCATTATCTTCACCGGCAGGTAGCAGCTCCACTCTGGGTTACTCAGACACAAGTATCACAAACAACAAAAAAATAAAGGCAAACGTCCAGGTTTAGAAAGAAATTAAGAGACACTAAGGAGCTGCTGTCCTCTGAGAACACCTTAAAGACCCCCTCTGGTGGAAATGAAGTTTTTTACTTTAATGTTTTTATGTGCAATGAGACACACTGAGTGGAATGAGCTTCATGGCTGAACATTTACACCCTCAGTGTTTCCTCTACATTCATTTAGGAGCGGCGGGCCACCATTCCTAAATCATAGCCACCCATCCATCCATCCATTATCTATACACCACTTAATCCTCACTAGGGTCATGGGGGGACTGGAGTCTATCCCAGCTGACTCAGGTGAAGGCAGGGGACACCCTAGACAGGTCACCAGTCTGTCACAGGGCTACATACAGAGACAAACAATCACTCTCACATTCACACCTACGGGCAATTTAGAATGATCAATTAACCTCAGCATATTTTTGGACTGTGGGAGGAAGCCGGAGAACCCGGAGAAAACCCACGCATGCACAGGGAGAACATGCAAACTCCATGCAGAAAGATCCTGGGAAAGCCGGGACGTGAACCAGGGATCTTCTAGCTGGAAGGCGAAAGTGCTAACCACTACGCTACTGTGCAGCCCCATATCATAGCCACCACTACTTTAAAATTCTTTTTTTCTTTTTTTTAATTGTCGTAAATCCTCCACCGCCGCATGTCTCCACCTCCACAGCAGAGTTCTGCACTGTGTCAGGTTCTCACGAGTACTAAGGTAAACTACAGATAACTATCCTGCTCAGTATCTACTCTTTGATACGTCGGGTTAATATGACGTTAATTAGTCGCCTTAAAGTGACGTCACATCCAGCATCCAGGCAGCAGGTCAGTCAGAGGAGTGACGTCTTGGAAAATAGAGCAGCGAATTACCGGAGAAAAGTTATTAGCTGAAGATAACTCATAATAGATTCTACAAGTTAAACAGACATTCTCTAAATATTGATGTCCAGCTAACGGTACGTAGCATATCAGTAGCTTCAGTTAATTGGACCCAGTGCCAACTCTAACGTGTCGCTAACGTGAGTAAACTAATTGATAGCATTAAGCTAATATCTACACTCCATGTATGAATAACTGCTGACTGCAGTTACATCATGATGTATAGCTGACCGGCTATATCTGTAGTATATTTAATGCCAGAGCCATACACCATAACAGTAAATTGTGAATCAATTTCAATGTTAGCTTGTACTTTGTACGTATCGTTTTTTTTTCCCTGTTAAAAGGGTGTTTTTCTTGCCACTGTCGCCTTTTGCCTGCTCTGGGGGTTCATATGGGTTCTGTAAAGCGTCTTGAGACAATTTGACCTGTAATTGGCACTATATACATAAAATTGAATTGAATTTAACTGAAAAGGATAAAAGGTGGTATATATATATATAGAAATAAATTTGGCCGACTGACTCCCACTTGTTTACAAATGGCTAAACTATGGATTAGGAATGACCAGCAGCTTCTAGAGGTGTGTGATATGGAGGCTGGAATACCGGACACACCGATATTACAAAGGAAAACAGGCTCCAGTGATATTTGGAAGCAGGTCACTGAGTTGCGACAGGAGTTATGGCTCTCCATCTCTGTGCAGGCGAGAGCTCCCAGCTGCACACAAAGAAAGAAGTGAATGTCAGGGCGGTGGAAAAAGGGATTTTAATGGCTTCATTTGACTCCTGACAGGACTCTGGGTGGACTCCAGCACTGCCTTTGATGGGTGGTGGGGATCCAGGGGGCACCTTTGTTCAGGCTCTCAGGCTCTGGCACTTTAGAGAAAAGTGAAACTATGAGAGTAATTTAACAAAGCAAAGTGTGTGTTGTGTGTGAGTGTTGTGAGACGGGGAGGGAGGGAGGGGGCACGGGGACGACTTTTATCCACATCTATTTGATTTCCTGTCATGAGCACAGGCAGCACAAAGGGGTAATGGCAGAGCTGCTCTGATGGGGGATTATGGTAATCGAACCAAGCCACGCTGCCGCTGCACACTAAATGTATCACCACAACATGCAAGAAATGTGAAAACCTGCACAGAAAAAACAGAAAAGATAAATATTCACAAACAGCACCTGAAGGCACAGAATGCTTGTTTCCTCACGCCGTACAACACGGAGCATTTCCTGTCACATGAACCTGTTTGTACAGGCCTCTGGGACCGGATAATTAGCTCTGACGCTCAGCCTATTTTAGGGACCAGCCAACTGTACGCCGTCGCTACTTAATACTGTACATGAAAGGCCTGTGTGAATGATAAATCCATCCATTAGCGTGTGGCTTCTGGAGCCTCTGTTTGCTGCTTTTCTTTCTAGGTTTGCGGGGCAGGAGGAGGAGTGACTGTCATGTTGAAAGGCAGGGGTGATAATTGCTCTAGGCTCTTTTGATGTGCAGACAACACCGTAATCCGTCTTAATCATATTAAGGGGACGCTGCTTGGCCGGCGAGGGCCATCCAGCTACAGCCAAGATATAGGTAACACTGCCAACATGTAGTAAGACAGCAAGCCGAAACTCACTCCGGATTCTCGCTCTCGGTTATCTTTAACCCTCCTGTTGTCTTCATTTACAGGCACCAAGAAATATTGTTTCCTTGTCTGAAAAAAATCCAAAAAAATCTGCAAAAAAAATCCCACAAATTTCTAAAAATTTGCAAAACCTTCAGGAAGAAAATTCCAGTAATTCCTTAAAGGTTTCCCTTTAAAGTTTTATTTAAAAAAAAAAAAAAAAAAAAATCCCCCAAATTTGGCAAGAAAATTCTTGTAAATATTTTCAAAAAATGAGGAAAAATCTTCCAAAAAATCCTAAAAATATCTAAAGTCATTCCATATATATCAGTAAAACTTCTAATATTTTCGTGAAGAGCATTCACATAAAAATCAACCAAAATCCAGCAAATTTCGCTGGATTTTGGTTGATTTTTATGTGAATGTTCTTAAGAAACATTTTTAACATTTCTTTTTTTCCACCAAAAAATGTTCAGGGATTTCCCAAAAATGCTGAAAATGTGAACATCAGAAGTTTCACTGTAAAAATATAGTTTTTTCCCACATTTTCAAACTTTAAAACGGGTCAGTTTGACCCGCAGGACGACACGAGGGTTAATGTCCAGATTAGCCACAGGTGTCCTCATGTTCATGTCTGACATCGTCCCACTGTTGTCCTTCCAGCATTTATCAGGCTTTTGGGTTCTGTAAAGCGTCTTGAGACAATTTGACCTGTAATTGGCGCTATATAAATAAAATTGAATTGTTCTTGGGTAAGAAAAGCCAGTCAAAGGTGATGAAAAGGTTCAAAAGAGTTTTTAGCGGCGTACAGCTTATGTCAACAGGAGGACAAAGGACGCCGAGAGGAACGGCATTTTTAGTTTTTTACAGAATCTGGTTGGTTCCAAGTGTATATTTTTAGCTATCCTATAAATAAGACACATGGGATGAAGTGATTTTGATGAAATATTACAAGTTTTCCAACAGAACTTCACAGATGAGAAAGATGAAAATCCGACCGTTCTTTCGGTTTTTACTCTGATAAATGGTGTAACTGTGGTAAGACTCCTGTGATTAGGAAAATCACACTGGATTCTCGTTCTCGGTTACAAATTAGCCACAGGTGTCCTCATGTTCATGTCTGACATCGTCCCACTGTTGCTCTTCAAGCATTTATCTTTGTTCTTGGGTAAGAAAAGCCAATCAAAGGTGAAGGCCTTGATGAAAAGGCTCAAAAGCGTTCTTAGCGGCGTACAGCTTGTCATGTCAGCAGGAGGACAAAGGACGGAGACGAGAGAAAGAGGCAGTCTGGGACCATGTGTCCACGCCCCGGGGGCCCGGCCACTGATCTCACCGTCCTGGGAGACCGATATGGCGCTTCCTGCCGCTCGGCACCAGGCGAACCGTGGGATGTGTCGCTGGCATATGGCACCGGCGTTTTCTCTCCAACATGCTCAGGGCTTTTCCTATTGATCTTCACAGCGGCAAATCTTTCATATTAGTTGTTTGTCCCATTTTCTGAGAGCGTGCTAAGAGTTGTAATTATGTCTCATCAGCTCAGAAGAGGGATAAACATTTAGCTGACTCCATTAAAGCAGTTAGCAGACACATCATGTAATACATTAGGACACCTGCTAGGGATTTAGACATCACAAATGATGCTTTATCAGCTGTTTAAAAACTCAATAGATGGACAATGAGATGTTCAGAGTTGGGTAAATAACATCTTGATGAATCTGCAGACAGAGTGGTGTTATGGTGCTTTTCCACAAGCACCTACTCGACACGATTCTACTGGGTTTGTGAGGTTTTCCATCAGGACGTAGCATCAGGTACTATTATAGTAGCTACTGGGCCGGGGTTCCAAGCGAGCTGAGTCGAGTAACCTTTATACTCTGAGCAGCAGCTAGCATGTCTGCGAACAGCAAAGCATGCAAATCCCACCGGAACAAGCAGACAATGGATTGTTACGGTGGAAAAGGATTGAAGCGCACAGAACACAGAGAACGCCGTCTCACACAATCCAGCAACCAAGTCGACTTCTCCTCCACGTTCTTTATGCTGAGATGCACACAGGCAGAAACAAACAGACTTTTTCTGTCTTGACATCTTTCTCCTGGTTCCTGTCAGTCCGATCGCTGGGTTACAGGTGGAACAGGAGCAAATAAAAGATGTTTTCTCTGTGGTCCCGTGCAGGTCAACATGCTATGAACAATGTGTTATTACCTTCACACTCCAATCAGCATCACAACAGAGCTGCTAATATTAGCCCTCTCTGCTTCATGTGAAAGGAAGAAACACTAAGCTGTACTACTGGAGTGTTTCTCTGCAACTATTTCACAGCAAATTGGATTTTTAAAAGTATTTCTTTGTAGTTGGATGCCCTTAAACACGCAGTAGTGTTCACTGTTTGGCTCTAATTCAGCCAAAAGGTGCCTCAATGCTGGACAATAAACCTCTATTTAAGCTGACTGTTAATCTGAGAAATGAAAGATGTTGAATCAAATCAAATCAACTTCTGTCACAGATCACATCTACTGATAATAACTCCAAACAGGTTCTGGACATTTATTTACTCTCATTACGTTTATACCCACGTTTGAGTGCACCTCTGTGGAAAAAGAACCACGACTAGAAGTAGAGAGAATTAAAAGTGTCTTTATAGCAGAACGACAGTAAAATATCACGAATCTCAAAACATTAGAAAAGTTGGATTTCTTGGACTGTTGAAAAAAAAACCTGGGATCAATATGTGCAGTGTTTTTCCAAGTGATTGCAGGCGCTACCAGAACTGGAAATAAACATACAAGATTCACTCCTCCCTTTAGAAACTGCTTCCATCTTTGTCTTCTGTCTGCTCTGAACACTTCAGACCAGTTCAGACGAAAAGTCCCTGAATTTTCGTCACAAGACTTTTGGTTGCAGCCGAGTCAATAACGACTCCTCAGTGGCGCCGAGGGGAACATCACTTTTAGTTTTTTACAGAATCTGGTTAGATCAAACTGTATATTTTTAGTGACCTATAAAAAAGGCATGTGGGATGAAATGATTTCGATGAAATATCACAATAGAGGCTTAGATTTGGTGAAGTTTTCCAACAGAACAGAACCTCTTTCTGTTTTTACAGTTCCTGGCTCTGATAAATGATGTCATTCTGGCACTAAAACACACTTTTTCCAGCCACTGGTGGGTTAAACGTTGTCAAAAAAGACTCTTGTTCTCCAAACACATTAAATCCACATTTGTCTGAGATGAGACGTGAGAATCTATGCAGGGGCTCCGTGTTTCTGGCTCATTACACAAGATTACATTCTGGAGTCGTGGAAAAAGAAAAAAAATGTTGGAACCCTTCTGATCACCAAACTAGTCGCGGGAGCGTCCAGGATTCAGCTGAGTGCCGAGAGCTGCCTGTGTTTTTGTTGATAAGTTTTATAGATTACTGGTGTTAATTATGAGATTTAAATTAATTTGCAGGCGGCATTTAAATTTCACTGGAATCAGCGTTTAATCCGCCTGAGCATCATTGGCCTCTTTTAAATCCACTACAGTGGCGACTGTCATGATCCCCGATGTAATCGTCCAATCACACGGGCGCTGTTTGGACATGTGGGTGTGTGTGTAAATGTGTGTCAGTGTGTGTAAATGTGTATAAATGTGTGTCAGTGTGTGTAAATGTGTATAAATTTGTGTAAATGTGTATAAATGTGTGTTAGAGTGTGTGTTAATTTGTGTAACTGTGTGTGTGTGTAAATGTGTGTAAATGTGTATAAATGTGTGTTAGTGTGTGTAAATATGTGTCAGTGTGTGTTTCAGTGTGTATAAATGTGTATAAATGTGTGTAAATGTGTGTCAGTGTGTGTTTCAGTGTGTGTAAATGTGTATAAATGTGTGCATGTGCGGCTCAGAACCAGGATGGATGGAAGGATGGACGGATGGATGGAGGATGGATGGAGGGAGGAGGAGGAGTGACACTCTGGCAGCATTGTTGTAGGAATCAAACAGCGTTTCCATGGCAACCCCCCGGCAGCGGCAGCCTTTCTGCAGTAACCAGAGAGTAGAGACCCCTGGGGACCCCCTCACCTCACCTCTCCCCCTCACCCCCTCTAGCCTGCGGCACGTTTTGTGGATGGGTGGCAGGCATCCCAACCGGTGGGGGCGTCTGGCACCATCCGTCCCCTCCATCCATCCTCCATCCATCCGTCCATCCTTCCATCCGTCCCCTCCATCCAGCCGTCCCCTCCATCCAGCCGTCCCCTCCGTCGTCTCCAAACCCCAGCTCCAGCTTTCATCTCTTTGCTCTGAAACGTCGGTGTGGAGCAACAATGAGCCGACCCGGAGCCTGTTGATGGAGGGGGGAGGAGCCTGACTCTGCCTGTTGGAGGCTGAATAACTAGCTGGGCGGTGTGTATGTGAGCGCATTCATTCCCTCGTGCACACACCAACCCCCTCCTCTGGCTAACACAGGTGGGTATTGTCTGCAGCGTGAGGCGCCGCTGGCAGCCGGCCAGCACTGCTCGGTCCCTGGGCCGGTCCTGATCCGTCAGGTCCACACTAAATGCTTCATCAGCAGCTTTAACCGTTTCCTCTCTGGTCAGATTTAGGAGACATGACACGGTTTCTGCAGAAATCAGCCAGTCAAATTTAATGCTTTTTAATGTCATTTTAATGCTAGACTGTCAAAATTTTAATGCCATGACCGAGAACTCAAATTACCCTGGTTTGTTTTTTTGTAAAAGATGATTTTTATATGAAAACTGTCCTTACATTTCACTATTTCTGAATCTGGAAACCACCTCTGACCACCAACAGGCTGCAGTCATTCTCTGAAATCCAGTTTTTTGGCCATATCTGCTGGAATTTGTGTTTCCCCTTTTCCCAGCTCTCCTCCTCCTGGTCCACCCTGCCGGACACTTTACAAACATGCAGTTTTTGGCAATTGTACCCAACCGGCAGGAACAATTGTCACAATGCTTCAGCATGTTTACGCAGATGCACATATCTGACGAATCGCAGTCTACAATTCTATATTATTATATTATTACTATCAAACATTTTTCTTGACAATTTTTAATGCCATTGAGAATCAAATTTAATGATTTTTAATGCCATTTAATGCAAAATCAACTTAATGACTATTAATGCTTTTTACTGCCCTGCAGAAACCCTGCATGAAGCCCCAATGTAGAAAAACAATGTCTTTCAACACTTGTGAAGTGTAAAACGGCCGAGTGCACGTGTGTTATTTCTGAAAATAATCACACGTCTCCATGCACGGTTTGAAAATAGCTCCACAGAGGTACTCCTACATGTGGTAAATAAGAAGCTGTGCTGAGGCTGGTTACCTGGGCAGACCTCTGAGCTCCCAGAGGAGCCCTGCAGGATCCTTTGATTCAGCAGTCTGCAGAGAGAACTCCGGATTTGAGAAAAGCGTCTTCAATACCCCTTTGTTCCTTTGTGACAATGTCAGGTCAGTTAGAAAAAAAATAGAGCCAGGAAGAATGTCGGGTTGGAGAACAAAAAGAAGACGGAACAGGTCACTTATTAACCTGGTGGAAGGTCTCAGCTGCTCCACTCAGAGGAAAGACGATCACAGGAGACGAGTTAAAGTAAAAAAAAAAAACTGGTGTAAACATAAAGTAATTACGAGGAGAGGAGATTCTGCATGAGAACTACAAGTAAGAGCTGCAGTAAACAGTGATCAGACCTTCATGTGGGGACAGAAAGAGGTGTTTTATACACTAACAAGCACAAGAAAAGGGAACAAATGATTATTTTAACCCTCGTGTCGTCCTGCGGGTCTAATTGACCTGTTTTAAAGTTTGAAAATGTGGAAAAAAATGTATTTTCACAGTGAAACTTCTGATGTCCGCACTTTCAACATTTTTGGGAAATCTTTGAACATTTTTGGTGGAAAAAAAAGAAATGTTAAAAATGGTTCTTTAAGAACATTCACAAAAAAATCTACCAAAATCCACCGAATTTCGCTGGATTTTGGTTGATTTTTATGCGAATGCTCTTAAAGAAAATATTAGAAGCTTTACTGACATATAATGAATCACTTCAGATATTTTTAGGATTTTTTTTGGGAAGATTTTTACTCATTTTAGGAAAATATTTACAAGAATTTTCTTGCCAAATTTGGGGGATTTTTTTAAAATAAAACTTTTAAGGAATTATTGGAATTTTCTTCCTGAAGGTTTTGTAAATTTTCAGAAATTTGGGGAATTTTTTTTGCTGAATTTCTGGATTTTTTTCAGACAAGGAAACAATATTTCTTGGTGCCTGTAAATGAGGACAACAGGAGGGTTAAAACAAATCAGGGCTCCCAGAGGCATGTTTGGAGCTTTATCTACATGCGTTTTGTCTGGTTTCTATCCTTATGTCGTGTGTTCAGCTGGTGGTGGTCTGAGTGTGCACAGATTCATCTATTGGGTACTTCTGAGATGAAACTCTGCAAGATTTGGCAACAGAAAACTACATTAATTTCCATTACAGTCTTTATTTCTACATATACTTTACTGTATTTGTGCTGCTGTCTGTTTACTGAAGGCAAACGTGGAGTCGCAGAGACTAAAAGCGCTTTCATACATAAATCAGGGCAAATAAATAAAAACGCAAACAATTCAGGGAAATATAAATGGGCGTCCTAGGAGCTCAGCATTGATTTATTCGTGGACCCAAAGACCTGAGAGCTGTAGCTCAGGAGCCGCGGGGTTATTGTACACAGAGGTTATTGATGGAGACATTGATTAGCCGTCAGATTTAAACATGAAAAGCAGTCGGGCCATAATTCCCAATCAATCAAACAAGCTCGATGTCGCTCTATAACGTGTAACAGTATGTGACCCAAATACTGACGAGACAAATTAGTAAAGCTGCAGTAAAACACCGAGCTAGAGGAGAAATGAGGCACTGTGATGACATTTAGCTGAGCTTTTCTTTGTGTCAACGTCATCCCACTTGAAAGAAAATAAGTTTTTAGTTCTTTCTGATGACGTTCCTGGAGGAGGAGGAGTCTAAAGCTGTACCAGTTACAGCAAGGAGATGGAAAAGCTTTTTCTTCCCTCAAGTCTTCCAAAAAAAAGGGAGAGGAAGAAAAAAAAAAGCCTCTGTAGGGTATTTGGAGAGGGCTTTTTTCTCAACTTTAATTACAGGCCTCTTGTCAGACAGATCTCTTTCCAAGAGCTATAAATTGGAGGGAGGTGGCTGGAAGAGAGACTGAGAAACTTTTCCCAGTCTCTGAGTCTCTTTCACTTTTCGCCTCACAAACATGCAACAAGCCAAAGCATGCAGAGAGCCAGACGTGTGCACAATGGCTCGAAACGCTTCTCACAAGCAAGAAAAAACCAGATCTGGAGGAAGCTGCTCCCTCTAAAGTAGGGGAGTCAAATTCATCTAAGTCCAGGAGCAACATTGAGGCTTTTATGATCTGCAGTGGGCCGGACCAGTAAAATCACAGCTAATAACCTACAAACAATGACAATTTCATTTTTTCCCCCTTTTGTTTTAAATGTTCACATTTAATGAATTATCTTCTTACAGAACAATATGAATAACCGGAAATTTCTTCAGAAAATCACAAAAGAACAAAGAACAATCCAGTATTTTACTTTATGATCAAAATAACTTGTTACAGTCTAGAAATTATTTTACATTTATAGTTTTACTAACTATAAACATGCGGCCCGCAGGCCAAAAGCGGTCCTCCAGAGGGTCCAATCCGGCCCTCAAAGTGTAAAAATTCCGGAGAAGACATTAACTGCAGATTGGAAATTAGTAAAACGCTTGTGTTGTCTATTTTTTTGTCATTTTGTTTCTCGTTTTTGTCATTTTGTTTCTCATTTTTGTCATTTTGTGTCTCATTTTTGCAATATTTTGTCTTGTTTTTGTTATTTTTTGTCTTTTTTGTCCGATTTTTGTCGTTTGTCACATGTTCTTGTCATTTTGTTTCTCGTTTTTCTTTTTTGTTTCCTTTTTGTCTCGTTTGTGTTTTTTGTCTTATCTTTGCCATCTTGTGTTTTCCTTTAGTTGTTTTGTGTGTCGTTTTTGCCATTCTGTGACTTTTTTTGTCTCGCTTGTGTCGTTTGTCTCATTTTTTTGCAGTCGAGTAACTTCTTTGTCGAATTTCTCTTCCTTGTTTTGTTTCATGTCGGTTGTCTAATTTTTTGTCATTTTGTTTCTCGTTTTGGTCGTATTGTCTCGTTTTCATAATATTTTGTCTTGATCTGGAAGGTGTAATGTGGAAATGATAAACTGGGGCTGAATGTTGATGAAACTGAACTTATTTTTCTTCAGAAATGTCAGATTGTTCATGATGTTTTGTAGAAAGATAATTCATTAAATGTTAGTGTTGCAGTTAAAATGTGGAGTTGTGGTTCTTTATAGGTTATTATGCTGTGGTTTTACTGGTCAGTGGAGATCCAGTTTGGCTGAATGTGGAACCTGGACTAAGATGAGTTCGACACCCCTGCTCTATTGTAAATAAGGATAAAACAGCAGCATAGATCTCATTTAGATTCTCTACGGAACCAAACTCCTGAAGACAAACGTCCGGACTCTGAGCAACCTTCCTCCCCCGGGACCCCGACGCTCTTCTTCATCAAATCAGGCTGTAGAAATGCATTGAACAGAGCCGCATGTTGCAGTTTTACATCTCCGTGATTTATGGTGGTACAATAGAGTGACGCTGAAGTGTTAAATTTTCAATTACCTCACACATCCCAGCGCAGTTTAACAATTTCTTCTTTTACATTCACCCGGTGACATCTTTCTGCGCATAAATCTGACTGATATTAAGGTCAATATGGAAAGGCAGCTTTAAGGAGGGAACGGAGGGCATAAATTTCACATGAGCCGTTTCTGAGACTGACGACGAGTTGAAGAGAGGAGAGAGATTCAGCAGTGGAAAAGATTTAGTGCAGCATTTCATGCAGTTTCACTCAATTACTAATTTAGTGTTGTTCTGCAGATTTGTTATTTGAAAAGAGAACAGAACAAAAACCAGACTTTAAAACTACTGCACTGCTTTGAGAAACACTGAAATGGAGACGCAATATATATTACATAATTTATATGTATGTTAACCCTTTGAACCCCAAACCAACCAGCAGATTTAAAAGTAGGGATGTCCGATATCGGCCCACCGATATTATCTGCCCAGTACTGGCATAAAAATGTGGTATCAGTCAGTATCGTTATTGGGGTTTTTTTTGCCTATCATGAAAAACGGTAAAAAAAAATGCCTGGATTTCACCGACATTTACTCATAGAGGGAGGGAGAGTGTGAACTGTTGTTTGAGACAATTAAAAAAAGCAAATATGGGATTTTTTTCCATAATTCAAACTGAAATAGTTTTATTATTTTGCAGACAATGTTTCCATCTGAAAGCTTTATTGCATCTGAGAATGCATCCAATGGGGCATCACAATAAAATGAGGCCTGATGTGTTAATTCCACCACAGGAGATATGTGATGCTACCTAAAATTAGTTTAATAGCCCACAGATATCGGTGTCGGTTGATATCGGAATTGGAAATTGAGAGTTGGACAATATCAACAAAAAGCTAATATCAGACATTCCTATTTAAAAGGCGTGCTATCATTAAATAAAACAAAAGTTGACCAAAATAAAGCCATTTATCAGAGCCAGAAATTGTAAAAAAAAAAAACAGAGAAAATCAACAGATTTTCAGCTTTCTGATGGTCCTTGAACTACTCATATGTGACGTGTTCTGTATGAAGATTAAACCAAATATAAACTTAAATCTCTTTGCTCTACACGTCTCATTTAAAAATATGTCAAAAATATATCATTTGCAGTAACCTGATCCTGTAAAAACCTAAAAATTCTGCGTTCTGCAGAGCAACTATGAAACCATCAGTGACTCAGCTGTGACCAACAGTCACCTGACGAAAATTCTGGGATTTTTCAGCTGCTGGGCTGAACTCGAGGCTGTTTACTCAGAGAGGAGGTAAATATAGAAACCAGTTCAAACTCCAGTAGTAAAAACAAGTATGGAGAGACACCGCTAGCACATACTCATTCCAGGTTTGTTCCATTTTTGGACAATAAATAAAGAAATAAAAGCTTTTTTTCCATTTTTATAATGGAATTAAAAGTTTGAAATGTTGCACAAAGGCTATTTTTGAGTTCACTCTAGTTCCAGTCATGGTTGTGTTGTTTCCATAGAGGTGCACTGCTTTATATTGCAGTGAAAAAAGAGTCAACAGTGAGAAAAAAATGTCTTAACTGCTTGTGATTAAATATCTCAAAAACAGGTTCACAAAAATCCCGATCACATGGTCATTAAACATGTCAGGATTCTTGTTTTTCTCCTGATTGTAAAGTCTATCTTCAGCCGTTCAGTCTGTGAAGCCATAAACTGTTGGTGACCAAAAGAAATAAAATCAGCAGCGCTCCTAATTAGATCTTCTGATGCTGCAGTCGAGACATCACACAAGCTGTTCAGTGGTTTATATGGAAGAATCATGGCACATATCTGCTCAGCTAGCAGGGGGCGTTCTGGAGTCCTCAGTCCGTCCTCTGAATGCACCGTCTGCCACTGCAGGAGCTCCCAAAGCCCCGAGCTGCCAGCTTCTACGTACGCAACATGATGGGTGACACGGACAGCCAAAGGCCCGTCGCAGCGTTTACAGCCTCGTTCAGGAAGATGAGACGGAGTCGACTAGTGAGCCCAGACCAGCGACAGTTGAATGTCAGCGTGTTAAACCCAACAAAACAAAGGATCTTCTCTCAACATGTCGGCACTCAGGCCTCAGTGAGAGGCTGGAACGTCTGTGGATGCATTTTAGTTTCATCTATCACTGCGGGGTTCCTGTGAAGAAACGTCTAACAAAATATTGAAACAAAACTCAGAAAAGAATATCCAAGTCTTCCCAGATTTAGTCTGCTAAGCTGCAAAAATCTGGATGTCACTCGTTTTTCACTCGCTCAGATTCCAAAAACTTCACCAGATATTGCATTTTTACTTGTATACATTTAGGCACCCAATTCACATTCCATTTGTGAAAATCAGTGCTCAAGTCTCCATCCTCAAAATCCACCAGCAGGTCCTTGAACTACTCATCAGCCCTAAATCATGACTTCTCGTCCAAATCAATTTATTTTATGTCTCATAAAAAAAAAAAAAAAACTAAAAACTGCAAAAATGAAATGTTAGCGCTCGATTTTACAAATTCTGCATTTCTCGGCACAACCAGGAAGCCATTAGCCACTTTGCTGTGAATTATTTCTGGCTGAACTGCAGGCAGTGTTCACACAGAGCAAACAAGTATGAAGCCATGGAAAAATAAAATATGTAGTAAAATATCTGTACTATGTAGTGCTAAAACACACATTTCCAGCATTGGTAACATCTTCAGCCACTTGGAAAAATGTTGGACAGGTTTTTTTGAATCCTGCAAAACAAATAATCACAGGATTTTGTTGTTCTGTTTCCATAGAGATTCAGGATTTTATAAGACAATAAAAATGAGCTGACAGTTTGTAAAAATGCAACAGGAGCAAAAAGCATCCAGAAACAGCTGGAGGTCCAGAGGGTTAAACACCACTTTACATTCACACGTGACATTTGTTTTGCTTTTTAACTCTCTCCTTATGTGTGGAACACCACACAGAAACAGCTCACATCCTACTCAGAGGAACCTGTTAGCTTGCAGCTCCTGTGTTATAAACAAAGAAGCTTTCTGCTGGTTTTAATTCCTTCCGCTCCATCCTTACTACCAGGAGGGAGTCTGATGCTGTAAAGGGTGGAAAACACCCAGTGCCACATGCCTTCCCGTTTTTCCGCCAGTCGCCTGGTGTGATATTCCATTCTGGCATGACACCTTTGACACCGCATCCCTTCTTGCCGTGAAATCTGTTTGTCTGCCGGGTTTACCGGCTAAGAATGTCCCACCATGAAACACATGTGTCACATCCCTCCCCCTCCGTCCTCCTCCGGCAGCTCGGGGTCCCTAATTCCCCGGCATGATTATTTGCATCTCATTACCCAGGGTAAAACAAACAATGTGTGCGGCACGCAGACATAATTTCTGTGTCCAAAAGTGTCACATCTGAGAGCAAATTGCGTAAAGCGGTGTGTGCATGGCATCTCTACCTGTGTCAATGAGGGCTAAGACACCTGCTGTGCCATTGATTACAGCGGCTCAGCGGGGGGGAGGATGGGTGGGGGTGCTGGTGGTCAAAACCCCGTCTTCTTTTCAGAATCTGACTCCTACCTGGGTGTGTTCTTTGTCTTTCTGGAAACTGTACGTCTCACTGAGGAGCAGATTTATGCATCCAAACAGACATGCAGACGTACAGCTGTAAAAGAAAGACGTGTCCTGAATGCTGAACAACGGCAGGTACCGGCAGCCTCCAACACATCAGGGAATAACGAGAGCTGCAAATGATGGGGGGCTCTGAAACACATGTTCACTGGTTTTACATGGCTGACAGGACCTCCAACAAGGTCATCGTATGAAACCCTCACAGGCCGCTGCTGTTCTAATCAGGAAGATGCTGTTGGATATCGCCCAGAGAGTCGGTGAGACGAGGATCAGCCTATCTGTTTAACAACGCCGTGTGCAATATCCAGTTTTACCAAAGTGAGTTTTACCAAAGCATGGCAGCGCTGAGCCTGTGAATACCACGGGGAGCCGTCCTGGCATCGCTGCATGCCGGTTACGCGCCAGACAATGAGGAAAGGCAGAATGGCGTGTGGGGGAGATAATCCTCCCTACACACAAATAACGCCGCCTCTCTGGCTTCCGGGGCCTTCCTTTTGTTGACAGGGGCCACAATGTCGCTCAATATTCGACCTGACAAGCACAGCAAATCACCACGACGAAGCTGAGTGTCAAGAGGAAGTGGGTTTGTTTGCTTATTGAGCTGCAGCAGCCAAGGCGGGAGGAGATGTGAGGATGGGAATGAGAGGAGCGACTGTTGGGGAAGTACAGGAGAACAGAGAGGGAACAGTGGTAGTAACACATCCAAACTGAATAAATGGAGGAACTAACAAACAAACAAAGAACAAAGAGGGTTTTGGGAGCGAGCAGGGAGGGGTGTCTGCAACTCAGAGGCTAGCTGTTGAGATCCAGACAATCGAGAGGGTAATAAAAGCTCCACAGCGAGGTGCTGATGATCTGAAGAGGAGCTGCGAGGAGGCGGCAGCTCCTGGAGAGTCCTGCCAATACCGAGGGAGAAGCTTCAGACTGTGTTTGTACGAGCTGTCTGTGCATGAGTGGGCGTACGTGTGCTTAAGAACAGGGACCGTGGATTTCTTTGTCGCTGCACGGTCTGGAGCTCCATATTTCATTTCCTGTGAAGTGAAAAACCACAGTCTCTTCAAACAGTCTCCCAGACTAACCTGAAAGGAGGCTGGAGTCTCCTACGGCAGTGCAATCTCTCTTTTTATTCTCCGTTTTTTTGGTGAGGCTTCTTTGTCTCCACCCAGCTGTCAGCTCCTGTCCCGGGGGAGTCGGGAGTCCAATGGGACCCTTCAACACTCTCTAATCACTTTACAACAGCATCAAGATGTCCAAATGCCCCTCATAGGGCAGTAATGGCCATCATGATTATGGTCATAATCCTTTTCTGCTTACAATAATTCTGATGGCGTCACGACACGAGGACTAAAATCAATAGCAGCAGAATGACGTCAGCCAGAGGAGCTAGATTCTGCTGCTGCTCTTAACCGTCCCCCCGTTACACAGTCAATTAACCAGATTCATTAGCCAGCCACTACGGCTCGTTCACAATCAATTTGGCCCTCATCTCTCTCTGCCTGTTTCCAGCCAAATAAAACCAGCGTATTAAAAAAAAAAAAAAAGGGCTGACACTAATCAGCCATAAATAAATGGCATAGATTAGGTGGACGTTTCATGGTCTATGTGGAACCGTTCGCTTCCTCGTTCCCCGGGCGGCCATCGGCTTGTTGCTCACTGTCCAAGTCTGCCAGCCAACTTTAGGGGAAGAAGCTGGAAGCTGCCAGAAGCCTGAGAGAGGAATTATTTCTCTCAGTAGAAGCATAATAGGGAAGATACAGAGCAGAGGAACAAAAGAACTCTACATGAGGACACAGTTAGACCTACAAGTAGGAAAATAACAAAATATACAACATCTAGAGAAATGTGCTCCTGAATCCTCAATTATGTTTTGATGGAAACATATTTTCTGGTAAGTTTCTAACATTTTATCACCTTATTGTCGCTCCTTTTCAGCCAACCAATTACATATTAGGTGGAAGCAAGACTGGTCAACCTGCTGACCCAAAAATTGAAGAAGAACGTTTAAACATGGTGTGAAAGTGGCATATTTGAACCCAAACTGTAGTATTTTTCTAAATATAACCATTAAGTTTTGGTGCCTACATCTAACTATGCTTCTAACAAGCGTTTGAATGTTTGTGTCGACCATATGGGGACATTTTTCCAAACTTAACTGGGTCGTTTTGATGCCTAAACTGAACGACACTAACGACTGAAAACCTAAGTCTATTGGTACTTTTCCACAACATTCATCACTTGCAATGCATTCTGGGAGCAGTGCATTGCATTTCAACAGACAGGGCATCATGTTGCCCGCTCCTCATTGGCACTACGTTTAATTCTCAGAGCATCAAGCACAATCCAACAACTCAACCAGATTTCAAACCACTTTTAAACAAGTCGTCATTAATCTAATCTAAGATCCAGCAGGTTATTTCTCACCTCAAATGTTTTCACAGAAACATTTTGCCAAACTGTGCTTGTAATAAAAGATAAAGCTTCAGAGCGAACCACGGTTTCAAATCCAGGAACAGCATTGTCCAATCAGATGCAGCCAATGTTTGAGTCCTGTTGAACAGCAGCTGCTAATAATCTATCTAGTCGTACATCCAACAAACAACCAATGTTCCCCAGTGGCAACATACCATAATAATAATGGTCCCATACAGGTTGAGTCTCCCGGGTAACTGGAGCTGGCCTCTACCACCAATCACCTCCAAACTGGAAGCCGCTCCGACAACATTACAATCTGAAATATGTTCCTGTCAACACATCGATGAGAACGCGATTTAGCTGCATAGGAATGTAATCTTAGAGAGAGAAGGTTGCCTAAAGAGGACATCTATACCGCCTGAATCTCCATTTTCCATGAATTCAATGAATTTTCCATCATGTTTAGGACAAATCGCTGCTGGATGTGGGGCTGCTCGTAGCGCTGCCGTGTCCGACCTTAACCGGAAGGCTGGCCACACATTATTTCACTTAAATTACACATTGGGACTATGAAGAGCCTCGCCAGTAACACAATTCATTACCTGAAGGTAAAGGACGGCCTTGTCTCTTAATAGCAGCCTCTAGCCTTCACTCCATCCTCTGTGAGATTTCTAAACTTGGCAGCGAAGACGGTGATGATGGAGCCTCTCCAGGCAGTAATGTGATGGTGGGAGACACTTCCAATTTGATCAGCATTTATCACCCCTGCTATTCTCAGCTGCTTCTCAGCACATTCACCGGATTCACTGAATGAGATAGCACACAGGGACGGAATTATCTTTAAAAATTCTGAGCATTTTTACAACAGAAGGCTGCATAAATGCTTCTAACACCTAAACAGCGGCCCGATCGATAGACCTGTGAAGGTTTGGGGATAATGCGCTAAAGCAATAACCCAGATTTGTAGCATCACATTACAGCAACCCTGATTGTGAACCAGTGCAATCTGTTTAGGCCATATTACCTTGTCAAGGCTTAGAACAATCCTTTTTGAGGATTAAGTCGAGGCCCGTGGAATAGCATTAATCTGGCCCACATGGCAGAAGGACCGAGCGGGGTCGGAGAGATACAGCAGCAGAGGAAAATAAAACAGGGACAAGCCGCTGCCATTTCTCTGAACTTCAGACTGCTTGGGTTGTGCTGCCATCAGGATGAGAAAAGCTCCAGCCCTGTGACCCTACACACAGCCGGACTCACTACCGGCCTACATGGGAGTCAACTGAGCCAACGTCCTCGGGTTCTGGTTTCCCTCTGAATAGTAACAGGGTCACCTCGATGCCCCCCGCCACCACCGGCATCCTATATTTAACCTCCCGCTAGCTGCTGGCCAATAACATATTAATATAACTCTGTTGAAAGCCGATTTGCTTAGGTGTTAAACTGATCTGAATGGCTGCTCGGCCAGAGGGACGTCAAGGTGACTCACTGGCACCCAGGAAGAGCGTAAATAACCGAGATGCAGGCTCTGCTGTGGGAGAAACATCGACTGTCCACTAGGGTTGTCAAGGTTAACCGGTTTTACAATAACCACGATTATAAATAGATATTCGTCACATTTTTCACAACCACGGTTATCCGTAGAAAAGCCTCGCGAGAGGTGCAATGCAAGAAGCGTGAGCTGCGCTGAGTGGAGAGTGGAGAGAGAGTGGCTCCTTGGCCTGTGCGCGCGCTCCTATCTAATCGGCATCACTGAATTCACTCACCGCTAAATTGAGGATGGCTGACGGGGGTGCTCCTCCGGACTTGCATCCTCCCAAAAAGCGACTCAAATCAGCAGTATGGGATCACGTTGGGTATCCAAAAGATGCTAAAGGTGAGGTTTTCGTGGATGGGCACCCCCCGTGCAAAGCCTGTCGTCGCAAAGTTGCAGCAAAAGGCGCGAATACAACCAACATGATACAGCATCTTCGTGACAATCATCCATCGCTGTATGTCCAAGTCAAGGTAAAATCATCATTTCCCAATAAAAAAGTACAGCAAACACCGCGTTAGTGCCAACCAGTGCAGCGCTTCTAACAACTTTTTCCACAAGTTTCAAAAAATAGGGGGGGGGGGGGGGGGGGGGGGGGGCGCAATGACGTAGGCCTAATGCACGTGTGTAGGCAACACTACAGCAGTGATCCCCAACCACCGGTCTGCGGCCCGTACCGGGTCGCACAGAAAGAAAAAATTATTTCTGGGTTTCCGGCCCGCCGCGCGCACACACACACACACACTCCCCGCCCGTCACAGCCGGGCTGCTTTCCTGCGTCCGCAGGCGAGGGGGAAAGGCGGTGGGGCCGCGGCGGGTGGGGAATGGGAGCGCAGGAGGGAACCGGAAGCTCCCCGACCCGCCGGTTGTTTTGGCTCCGGAAGCCCGTGACCTCCTCCGAAGATGCTGTCGGTCCGGTCCCCTCAGCAGGGAGTGTGGTCCGGGAAGCCCCGCTGCCCGCTGACAGTGGTAGTGGAGGAGACAGTAACCTCCAGGACAGGGAGGCTGTCTGTCTGCCTGGACCTCCTGTCAGACTCTAGAGTTTTCCCTGGGAAATGATCCGGGTGTTTTTGATTAATTGTTGTAAAATTAGTGGTGAATTGTTTATATAAACGTTTTAGTAAAAATAAATAAGACTCCCATTTATCCTTTTTTCTGTAGTTATATTGTCTAAAATTGTGGAGGATATTTAAAGCTTAAAATTAAGTGTTTTTAGAATCTTTAAATGTATTCTTTTTATGTCTTTTTGTTTTGTTTGATTTACAAAGTAAACACTACGTTATCAACCATACATTAAATTGCAACATTCCATAATACATAAGTCTCAAAGAGGCACTTTACTAGAACTTACTAGAATTTACTCACTAACTTTTGTTTTAATGATGGCAGCTAAAGAAGCCTTTAAGTTCCTCAAGTTAGTGACTGTTTTGTAATGTAATTTGCACTTTTATTTACTACAAAGACGTGTTGGAACAATTTATTTTATTTTATAAGAACAGTAAATGTTTAAAAGTTTAAGTATTATTAAAGAGCTTATTTAAATACAAACAGTGGGTTTTTTCTTTCATAATGTCGATAATCGTGAATAATCGTAAAATCGCAATATTTCCTTCCACAATAATCGTGGCTCAAAAAATTGAAATCGTGACAACCCTACTGTCCACCTCTTCTAACTGAGGTGATCGCCTGCTTCACGCTTAGATATCAAAGCTGAGCTGAAAAGCTTCTTTGAAGAGCATTTTGAACCCTCGTGTCGTCCTGCAGGTCACAATTGACCCGTTTTAAAGTTTGAAAATGTGTGAAAAAAAAACATATTTTCACAGTGAAACTTCTGATGTCCACATTTTCAACATTTTTGGGAAATCTTTGAACATTTTTGGTGGAAAAAAGAAATGTTAAAAATGTTCCTTAAGAACATTCACAAAAACGATACAAAAAATGATGAATAAAGCAAAACACAGAATGACAAAAATAAGATTAAAAAAAACAAGCGAGACAAAAAGGAAACACAAAACAACAAAAATGAGAAACAAACTGACAAAAACGTGAGACAAACAAAAGTCAGACCAAAGACTGGTCTAGAAATGATTTTAAATTTATAGTTTTACTAATTTACAATCTGCAGTTAATGTCTTCTCTGGAACGTTTACACTTCGAGGGCCGGATTGGACCCTCTGGAGGACCACTTTTGGCCCACGGGCCTCATGTTGGACACCCCTGGTCTATGGTATCTATGTGTAATTTTCCTTTAAATAAACCCTCAGGGCCGGTGAAGATGAACTCCTCTCAGTGCAAATTAAATATAAGAAACACACAGCTGGAGTAATCAGGAGTGAAACAGTTCATCTAAAGCAGACTGAGACCTTCCACATTCCCTGCAGAAACAACAGCAACATCCCTTTACTACGCCAAGACAGCCTTCCCTCCTACACACTCTGAATGCTGAACAACAGCATTGTCCAGCGTTATAATAGTTGTAAACATCACCCTACATCCTCCCAGCAGCATCACACCCATTATCCTCTCCACGACTGAGACAATAGGGCAGAGCAGGGATCCAGCTCCCATTCTCTGCCAGCCTATTACAAGGGACTGTTTGGAGCTTGATGATGAATAAATCATTTCAATATGGCTTTGGTGGAAGGGGCAATTAGACGCTGCAGCTTGAGGCTAATCAAATCCAAGACTCTCTCTCCTTCCTTGGCATCCATTAGAAACCAGGCGGAGGGCGAAGATGAGACAAACATTAGTGGCCTCCGCCGTCCACGGTTCTTCCTACTGCCACGTTTATTTACAGCAGCTCTGCAGTGTGTGTGTGTGTGTAGCACTCATTCAAGCTTCAGACAAACAAGAAAACACTACTGTTAGCACAAACGAGCCGGGCCAGATAGCGGAGAGGATCTCGAGCAAACACGAGTCTCTGTAACAGAATCAAACATGAGAGACGGCAGGCTTTGCTCTGTGAGCCACGATCACAGCGAATCAGCCCTTAGAGCGGACACATCGGCTACCAGGCTGTTCTGAGGCTCATTCGATGGAGATGACAAGATGTCTGCGTGTCAGGAACACTTGTAAAGTCTTAGTGAAGCAGGGCTAGCAGCAGGGATACTGTTCCAGCAGCGACATTATGATGGGAACTGAAATATAACAGGAGGCCGAATCACTCAAAGGCATCAGGTAGAACTTTTTTGCCTTGATGTTTCTCATTTTCTGTCTGAAACGGCATCAATTCCTCCGATTTAAGTGTTCTTGGACACAGGAAAAACGAGTCAGAAGCACCGAAAAGGAAGATTTAATTGCAAAAAGAGACACAACACCAGTTGTATGGAATTATTTCAGCCTGACAGGGACCAAAAACTAACCAAGAATCAGTTTTAACCCTCGTGTCGTCCTGTGGGTCAAAATTGACCCGTTTTAAAGTCTGAAGACGTGGAGAGAAAAAAACATTTCACAGTCAAACTTCTGATGTCCACATTTTCAACATTTTTGGGAAATCTTTGAACATTTTTTGGTGGAAAAAAAGAAATGTTTAAAATGTTTCTTAAGAACATTCATATAAAAATCAACCAAAATCCAGCAAATTTCACTGGATTTGGTTGATTTTTATGTGAATGTTCTTACAGAAAATATTAGAAGTTTTACCGATATATATGGGATCACTTTAGATATTTTTAGGATTTTTTGGAAGATTTTTACTCATTTTTTGAAAATATTTACAAGAATTTTCTTACCAAATTTGGGCTTTTTTTTTTTTTTTTTTTTTTTTTTTAAATAAAACTTTTAAGGGAAACTTTAAAGAATTATTGGAATTTTCTTTTATCTTTGCAAATTTTCAGAAATTTAGGGAATTTTCTTGCTAAATTTTTGGATTTTTGTTCAGACAAGGAAACAATATTTTTTGGTGCCAGTAAATGAGGCCAACAGGAGGGTTAAATCCGTTTAAATCAGCACCACAAACGTCCGTATGATGAGTGCAAAGGGAGACCAGCCAAAAAAAAAACACGGCTCAGATGCTGGTTCCAGAGTTGGACTAAATGAGAGTAAAGTTCCAAGCAGCGAAGAGAAATCACTGATAACATCTCACCTCACGAAACATCCGTGTGATGATCCGATTACAAGCAGTAACACGTAAAACTGTCACACACCTAATTCTCCTCAGGTTCCATCCCAGAGCCGCATGAAAAATGCAGGGGAATGGAATGGAATATTATGCAGCTGAAACGGAGCGCAGCATGAACGTTACAGTCCACTGTATTAATGAGGACCAACAACTGGAAAGTCACTGTTTGCAAACTGCAGTTTTTCCCAGATGATCACACAAAGGAGAACATCAGCAATACAGCAAACAGGATGAAGTCTGCAGCCCTGAACCAGCAAACTAGACTGTAATGTTATGGATACAGGTACTATACTGCAATATCCATCCATTATCTACACACAGATAAACCCTCATTAGACTGACAGGAGGCTGGAGTCTATCTCAGCTGACTAAAGACGGCTGCACACTGTGAGATTTTCTGCCGTCCCAGACCAAAGATACCAATGGTGAGAGAATGGTGGTGATATCTTTGGTCTTGGCTCTGAATCGGTGGTCCTATGTCACTGTGAGACAGGTTCAAGGATGGCCGTTGTCATGGCGACCAAAGACAAGCTGCCATAAAATTCAGGAATTTGGGGTGATCGTCTCCCAGTGTGATGCTGCTGGACCTACAACAGCTAACTGACCAATAGAAATGCAGGATGAAATGACGTACTGATCAATAAACCCAGATAGATGATTCGTGGAGACAAAACGCATCAAAACATGTATGTGGGATTTAAACAAAGAAGACAGTCTGGTAGAGCTGTGGCAGTAGAAGACTTTTAGACGTGTCCTCCAGCTCGTAACACAACCGGACAAAAAAGGACGAAACATGGAAGGATGTAGCGGCTCCCAGGTTAGTAAGCTAACGTTTGTGTCTTGTTTTTGTCATTTTGTATCTCGTTTTTGTCGTTTTGTGTCTCGTTTTTGTCATTTTGTGTCTCGTTTTTGTCGTTTTGTGTAAAAATCACACGGTGTGTAGAGGCCTTTAGGGTGAAGGTAGGGGACACCTGGACAGGTATCAGTCTATCACAGGTTCACCTGGACAGGTAACAGTCTATCACAGGTTCACCTGGACAGGTAACAGTCTATCACAGGTTCACCTGGACAGGTAACAGTCTATCACAGGGCTACACATAGAGACAAACAATCACACTCACATTCACACCTACAGACAGTTTAGAATCACCAGTTAACCTCAGCATGTTTGTGGACTGTGGGAGGAAGCTGGAGAACCTGGAGAAAACCCAGCACCAAGCCACTGTGCAGCCCTATATTGCAATATATCACATGAAATCTAAACATTGCATTTTTGTGAATAATGTCCATCTTTTTATCTAATCAAAACTGAAAGTTTACACTGGACAAAACCAGCTACCTTCTACATACTAGTACTCATTTGAAGTGGAGACCAGGACACGAAGTATGTACACATGTAGGTAAGAAAGTCCTGATGAGAACAAATCCAGCTATAGGTCCACACAGAGACTCCCCATAGCAGAGACACAGGCATCAGGATGCACACACTTCATATTAATCACATACCCTGACAGAAAACACATTTTCAGAGCCTACATTCCCTCTTCATCTGTCACTCATCCTCCCTTAGGCCTGAAGGGGAAAAAAGCAGAAACCTAACTACCGAAAATGAAGAGTGTCTGCCTCTGTTTGCCGACTTACTCCGGAATTTGTCTGACACTGACTGGTGTTGATTTCCCACAGAAGACACTGTCTCCTGTTCTGTCTGCCTCTTCCCAGCCCTTCGGATGGAGGGAGGCTGGGCTCTTGGCTCGGTAAGCAGAGCGGAGGTGATTGGCATTAATAATCCCAACCATCATCAATAAATCAGCAGCAAGTACTTCTGGAGGGCAGGTGATGGTCCGTGCACAATCCCCCCAGATCAGGCTAATTCGGCATGCTGTGAACGGTGCAGAGAGACGAGGGGCTGCTGGGTGCTGGGTGGGTTATCACTGGACAAAAAAAAAAAAGAAAAGCTGCAGAGGACATCAGTGCATGAGGGCAGAGAGACGTTTGGTTTGCTGGACCACTAGTCAGCGAGCAGAGATCAATGCTGGGACCTAATGGAGTCCACACCTCTCCTAAACCTGGTCAGTTCTTTATACAGCCAGTTGTTGCGGTAGTATGAGGTGTGTGTTGACTCTATATGGCTGTGTGTATTACCCACCCCAACACAAGCCCCTCCACCCTAATGTACACACCCCTGCTGAATTCCTAAGCAGGGGAGTCTGCCTGGCCTGCACTGAGGGACTGAATTATTTATCGGAGGCCCTTTGCAGCGTGTCAGCGGCTCCACAGGATGAAATGATATTTATGGAGCCCCCTGGGCGAGGGTGGGGAGGACAGAGAGAGACAGCTAGGGGTCAGGGTGGGAAAACACAAAGATATATACATATATATGCAGTTAATAAAGGATGAGTGGTGGCTGATTGTGATGGAAAGAGACAATAAAGTAAGGCGAAGGTATAGCAGGAGGTGTCAGTGATTAGGGAGCAGGGAATAGGGATGTACAGGAGGGCATGCTGGGATATGATAAACCGTAGTCCCAGGTGAGTGGATTAGGAGTTGCTGAGCAGTTCCCACCATTTCATTTCACAGCATATTGGGGGAGAATTTTGTCTCTCATTTTTGTCATTTCGTGTCTCGTTTTTGTCATTTTCTGTTTTGCGGCTCATTTTTATCATTTTGTGTCTTGTTTTTATCATTTTGTGTCTTGTTTTTGTCGTTTTGTGTCTCGTTTTTGTCGTTTTGTGTCTTGTTTTTACCATTTTGTGTCTCGTTTTTGTCATTTTGTGTCTCATTATTATCACTTTGTGTCTTGTTTTTGTCGTTTTGGGTCTTCTTGTCATTTCGTGTCTCATTTTTGTCGTATTGTGTCTCGTATTTGTCATTTTCTGTCTTGTTTTTGTCGTTTTGTGTCTTGTTTTTATCATTTTGTGTCTCTTTTTTGTCGTTCTGCATCTCATTTTTATTGTTTTTTGTCGTTTTTGTCGTATTGTGTCTCATTTTTGTCGTTTTGTGTCTCGTGTCTTGTCTTTGTTGTTTTGTGCGTTATTTTGGACGATGGGCAGTGCATGTTCAAGCAGAGAGCATTGTGGGAATTTAGCTAGCATCGGGCACCATGACAAAGACTAATGATGAATTTTCAATCTTCAAAATGACACCATTCACCAAAACCAGAAACTGTAGAGAAACTTTCCAACTGTCCCTGAATTAATCATCTGTAACTTGTGGTTCCATCAGAAAACTTCACCAAATCTCAGCTTAAAATTCTGATATTTCTTTAAAATCAAATCAAACCAACCAGCAGGTCTGAAAGGCGTGTTATCTTTTATCATACAAAAAACAGCAAACAAACATCATTTATCAGAAGCAGAAACTGTGGACTGGGTTTTGAATAAATTATCTGCAGCAAATTGTTGCATCTAAAAATTTCACCAAATCTAAACCTAAAATTGCGATGTTTCATCAAAATCACATCAGTGGGTTTGATGTGTGTGTTATCATTGAAAAAATTGCAGAAATTACACCATTTGTCGTCGTCAGAAACGATGAAAATGGAAATAACTAGATTTCCCACTTTCCAACTGTCCTACTCGATTGGTTGGGAAACTGAACCAAATCTAAGTTTAAAAATTGTGATATTTCGTCTAGATCATTTTATTTTACAGGTCTTGTTTAAAAAATTCCCAAAAATAAAGCGTTTGGTCTGATCAGACTGTAAAAAGCAAAACAATCTGTGAAGCTATGAATGATTTAGCTGCGACAAACAGTCACACAACAAAAATTCAGGGACTTTTTTAAGCTGAACTGCAGGCAGAAAATAAACAAGTACGGAAACATTTTAAAGATGTACATATTAAATATCTATAGTATGTAGAGCTGCCATGTTTTCTTTCATTATTAGTAATGCTCACCCAGGAGAACATTTGACTCCATTTCTTTTCTCTATAAAATAATCAACAAAGAAGAAATTCTACCATCAATTTTTGTTTTTAATGATTTATGGCTTCATAACTTTGTCGCATGACAAAAATTACATTCCTGAGTTCTCTCTAAAACTGTGACAGAAGCCCAGGGGTTGGGAGGGTTGGAACACGGAGGGGGAAGACGTTCAGCGACATCCTGAGCTGGATTCAGTCATCGGAGGTCTAAATGCACCAGTCTGATCCGGATGCTCCAGCAGGGCACGCCGGGTTGCACCGTTTCCAGAACAATGCGAGGATAATCTGAACATCATAAGCCGTGAACCAGATTCGAACCCTTAAGCCGTCAGCACACAGAACCCAACCTGCACAGCTCACTAAAAACCAAACCGCAAGCACATTTTATATTATGCGAGGACAGAGGAGGTAAGAAAACAGAAATCTTACATAAGACAGGGAGAACCAACTCACTGGGGCTCATGGAGAAGAAGAGATAAGCAGAATGGTGATGCAGCATCAGTTAGCTCCTCAAACAATAACTAGATCAGCACTATTTAAATTCACACCCTGGAAGTTTAGCTAGAGTCTGTCCCTCTCTGCCTCCGGGCCAAGATCACTTCTCCACCAGTCAGAAAGTCAAAACAAGACTGCTTGGGTTTCAAAATGGAGTCGGGTTTCTCTGCACCACAGAGAAGATGTGGTGAGAGCTGCAGAGAGGCGAGGGCAGCAGCGGGAGGGAAATCGGTATCAGGCATGAGAGGGGCTGGGCCGCCAGCGATTCCCTCCGAAGGAAATAAGCCGTGGAGCGTGGTAAACAGCTCCACCGCTGGTCCCCGTGCAGCCCAGAGGGGCTGCCGCCGATCACCAGAAGGTCAAAATAAAAAAACCAAAATGGAGACTATGTGAGGATTCCAGCTCACCTCATCACTGCCGTTTGCACTTTCTTATCACTTAATAACCCTACTGTTTCTCTTCTCTAAAGGCTGGGTTCTGCTTTCTGCACGGATGAGGGACACGGAAATGAAACACTTGGAAATTCGCTTGAGAGACGGCGTCTGCTCCCAAACTGCAGGGGGCAGTGTATCGCAGACACATGTCTACCTGGTCTACTCTAGTGCTAAACTAGAGTACAAGAAGTCGGCCATCGTTTACACCACTTACAATATGGCATTTTACCCAACAGCTGCATTTCAGCTAGTTTGAATTTCACACCATGACTTGTTGACAACCCGGTTGTCACTGTGATCTCTGTGGGATGAATCATATAAATGCCTGGATTTCTGAACTTCCGCTGCTAGGAGCTCCGGTTCTTCCGCTAGTTGTCTGCGTGTCTGCATGTCTGTGTAGTCAGAAAAAGTTGGAGAAATTTTCTGCTTGAGAAGGGTTGTGTGAGGAGGCGTGGCTGCTAAAATTAGTCTGCACGGACCTCACGGACGCAGCTAGCATAGAACAGGCTTTACCCCTCACCTGTGCCTCCCCTCCATCCCCCCTCACGGCTGCTCCACACCTGAACGCCCTCGCAGTGACTCACCAGGAGGGTGAAAGGTCACGTGATCACATCGGGGATTTGCTTCCATCATTAGGATGTAAATGGATGTCGGCGTCTGAGGGTGTCTTCCACCGGAGAGGCTCTGCAGCGGCAGTGGGAGTAATGGGATTCAGTTAATGACAAAATTGATTGAGGGTCCGACGCCAGCGGGAACTGATAAGGCTCCTCTTTCTTCCTGTACGTACTGTATGAATGTTTCAGCGTGTTTGTGTGTGTGTGGTCGGCCTGCATCAGCCGAGCCACGGAGAGGACGGCTGCTGGCTGATAATACTGTCCTCTGATAGCAGCGAGGCAGAAGGAGGAGGGAAAAGGTAAAGCAGAGGCAGAGGAAGGGAGATAAATAAGGAGTGCAGGCGGGAGAGAAAGGGGGAGACGGATTAAGAGAGTGGGACACAGAGTGTACATGCAGGCCTGTGAGAGGCTGAGCTCTGATAGCGCCCCTGGGAGGAGGCGGCGGGTGACAGAAGGCATCCCTCAGCAGGAACGTCTGGAATAACAACACCGCTGACGGGATCACTAGCTGGACCCACTGTATGAAGACACAATGAAACGCCTCAGTCTGAGAAGCAACGACAGAAGAGTGAAGAACATGTAGGTCTGAAATACTAGAAGGTTTTGCACCATTTCACCATCCAGTCATTGTGTTTGTTTTTGGACTGTACCTTTAACTCCACCAGCTGACGCAACATGCTAACCTTCAGTGTTACTAACCCTCTGAACTCTGAAGTGTTTCTCAATTTTACTCACTGTGGGTTAATTTTTCCACTGCAACACAAAGTCCTTTATGGAAACACAACAACCACGGCTAGAAGTACAGACAACTCAAATATGGCTTCTATACAGTATAACAATACTATAAATACCATAAGATAAGATAAGATAAAGTTCTTTATTTCTCCCCACTCCAGGGGAAATTTACATTGTTACAGCAGCTTTATTTACAATATATACAAGGGTGGCAAAATTTTTTAACAGAAAAAATAAAAATAAAAATAAAGTTTAAAAGTGCAGAGATGTGCAGTGCAAGAATGTCAGTGCAAATTTTATGGTTTGGGGTGGTAATGATATAGTCCAGTTTATGTTAACATCAGCCAGTGATGCTGATGTTGTAAAGTCTTATAGCAGATGGGATGAAGGACCTGCGATAGCGCTCTTTCTTGCAGGGTGGATGTCTCAGTCTGCTGCTGAAGGAGCTGCTTAAAGACCCCACAGTGTCATGCAGTGGGTGAGAGGGATTGTCCATGATAGATGTGAGCTTTGACAACATCCTCCTCTCACCCACCTCCTCTATGGAGTCCAGGGAACAGTCCAGGACAGAACCAGCCCTCCTGACCAGTCTGTTTAGTCTCTTTCTGTCCCTTTCAGTGCTCCCTGCTCCCCAGCAGACCACTGCATAGAAAATAGCAGACGCTACCACAGAGTCATAAAATGTCCTGAGCAGAGTCCTGCACACTCCAAAGGACCTCAGTCTCCTCAGCAGGTGGAGACGACTTTGGCCCTTCTTGTACAGGACCTCTGTATTGTGTGTCCAGTCCAGTTTGTTGTTGAGGTGAACACCCAGGTATTTGTATGTGTCCACCATGTCAATGTCCAAACCCTGGATGTTCACCGGTGCAGTCCGGGGTGTCCTCCTCCTGCGGAAGTCCACGATCATCTCCTTCGTCTTACTGGCGTTGAGCTGCAGATGGTTTCGCTCACACCAGTCCACAAAGTCAGAGATGACCATCCTGTACTCCCGCTCGTCCCCTTCAGATACGCACCCAACAATGGCTGTATCATCGGAGAACTTCTGGAGGTGACAGCTCCCAGAGTTGTAGTGGAAGTCCGATGTGTACAGGGTGAAGAGAAAGGGGGAGAGCACTGTCCCCTGTGGGGCCCCCATGCTGCTGACTACCACATCAGACACACAGTCCTGAAGCCTCACGTACTGTGGTCTGTTGGTGAGGTAGTCGATGGTCCAAGCAGCCAGGTGACACTCTACTCCCGCTCCTTCAAGCTTCACCCTAAGCAGAGAAGGCTGGATGGTGTTGAAAGCACTGGAGAAGTCAAAGAACATGACCCTCACAGTGCTGCTGGGTTTCTCCAGATGAGTCAGTGATCTGTGCAGCAGGTAGACGACTGCATCATCCACTCCAATGTTCGGTTGGTAGGCGAACTGCAGTGGATCCAGATACTGGCTCACCTGGGGACGGAGGTTCTTGAGGACGATCCTCTCCATGGTCTTCATCAGGTGAGAAGTGAGGGCCACAGGTCTGAAGTGGTTAGGCTCCCTGGGGTTCCTGGTCTTAGAGACAGGAACCAGGCAGGAAGTCTTCCATAACAGAGGAACCCTCTCCAGACTCAGGCTCAGGTTAAAGATGTGCAGCAGCACCTGACAGAGCTGGTCTGCACAGTCTCTAAGGAGTCTGGAGCTGATTCCATCAGGACCTGCAGCTTTCCTGGTCTTGATCTTTTTAAGTTCACTTCTCACCTGATCAGCTGTTATGGAGAGGCAGGGGGAGGGTGGCAGGGGGAGGGGTGATGGTGGTGGTGGGGGGTGAGACGAGGAGGGGTGATGGGGCTGTATGTGGAGTCCGGAGGTGGTAGAAGACGGGGATGGGAGGAGGAGTGCTGTTGGTGGTGTTGGTGGTAGAGAGCTGAGGTGTGAAGAAGGAGCTGGCTGGTCGGTGCTTTGATGAGAGGGGGGAGGAGTGGGAGCAGAGTCAGATCTGTTAAAGAACAGATTCAGCTCATTGGCCCACTCCTGGCCTCCTGCTGCAGCTCCCCTCTCATGGCCTCTGCTGTAACCAGAGATGGATCTCAGGTCTCTCCAGACCTCCCTTGTGTTATTGTCCTGCAGGTGAGATTCCATCTTGGTCCTGTAGCTGGCCTTGTCCGCCTTGATCTTCTTCTTTATCTCCTTCTGCACCCTCCTCAGCTCCTCTTTGTCCCCAGATCCAAAGACCCTCCTCTTCTCCTTCAGCAGGGCCTTCAGTTCCAGGGACACCCAGGGTTTGCTGTTAGAGAAACACCGTACTTTCCTGGTCGGTACGATGTTCTCTGCACAGAAGTTGATATAGTCCGTAACAGTGTCTGTCAGTGCATCAATGTCCTCCCCGTGTGGACCACACAGCACATCCCAGTCTGTGGTCTCAAAGCAGTCCTGCAGCACCTCAGTGGCCTCGTCAGACCACTTCTTCACATACCTGGTGGTGGGGGGTTGTTTCTTCACCATAGGTATGTAAATGGGCTGCAGTCTCACCAGGTTGTGATCTGAGTGGCCCAGTGGGGGGAGGAGGGAGGAGCTGTATGCATCCTTGATGTTTGCATACAGCAGGTCCAGGGTTTTATTGTCTCTGGTATGGCAGGTCACGTACTGGGTGAACGTGGGGAGAGTGGCAGAGAGCGATGCATGATTAAAGTCTCCTGAGATGATGATAAGAGACTGAGGGTGAGATGTTTGCAGCTGGGACACTACACTGTGGATGAGTTCACAGGCTGCAGCCGCATCAGCCGAGGGAGGGATGTACACAGTAATGGCTATTACATGTGAATACTCCCGGGGCAGATAGAACGGACGCAGACTGACCGCCAGTAATTCTACATCCTTAGTGCAGAGCTGCTCTTTAACACTAATGTGTCCAGCATTACACCATCTCTCATTCACATACATCGCGAGGCCCCCACCCTTTCTCTTACCACTCTCCCTCGCGTTCCGGTCCGCTCTGACCAGATGGAATCCGTCCAGAGTTAAAAGTGAGTCCGGAGTGAGTTCGTTCAGCCATGACTCCGTGAACATCATGAGGCTGCTCTCCCTATACTCCCACTGCAGCCTGGTCAGCACCGTCAGTTCTTCCATCTTATTCGGGAGAGACCTCACATTCCCCATAATCACAGATGGAACGGACGGCTTGTAGCGTCTCCTCTTCTCCCGACGCTTCAGTCCTGCCCGGCATCCTCTCCTCCTTCTGCGGAGCTCAGCTGGGATGTCTGGTCTCTCCCACGACGGCGGCCTGGCCTGGCTCAGCGCCAACAGCTGTTCCCGACTGTAAACAATGGAGCCATGGCTGAACGGGTCACCAGATGTGGATTTAAAAAGTTCCGAAAACAGTAGTAAACAAAGTAGGGAAAACGCTATTTGCACATCCATGTCTGTCCCGTACAAAAGCGTCACCCTACTTGCTGAAAAGAAAAACTTAAAAAGAGAAGAAAACTACAAAAATAACTAAACAGACCTAAAGTTAACCGGAGCTGCTGTAACTAGCTGCCGCTGGCACGGCGCCATCTTGAAAAAAAAAAAAAAAAAAAAAAAATCACACAATTAAGAATCAATTTCTGATTATTTATTCCACAAGAATTGAAAAAAAAAATCTGGAATCAGTAAATACAACAAATGCTGGAAAAAAAACCATCACTAATCTACATACTGAGATATTTTACTACTAAGATTTGGTTTGTGTAAACACTGCCTGCATTTCAGTCAAATAGTCCCTACATTTTTGTTGACTGAGTACATTTTAGGTCCTTGGTTGCACCGAGGAGTGCAGAATTTTTATAATTTTTTTTAACAGGATCTTTTAATTTACAGTCTTGATTAGTTTCTGTACTCAACTCCTACCGTTCTGTGTAAACACAGCCTGCAGTTCAGCCTAAAAGTCCCTGATTTTTTGTCAAGTGATTATTGGTTGCAGTTCACTCACTAAAGGCTTCATGTTTGTGTCAGGAAATGCAGAATTTTTTGTTTTTTACAGAATGTAGTTTGACCAGATGGTTTCATTTGTGGCAATTTTGTTCATGAGGAATGTAAATATCCCGAGTTTAGGACTAGATTAGTTTCCAATAGACGGCGTGTCACAGATGAGTACTTTAAGGACAGTCAGAAAGTTGAAAATATGATGATTCTTCCTTTCTGTACAGTTTCTGCCTCTGATAAACTGATTTGGGCAATTTTTTATAAAAACACCACAGCTTTTAAACTCTCCAATGAATTTTGGGATTTACAGGGTTAACACAATTAACAAACAGAAGCCTGAACAATAACCCTCCTGTTGTCTTCATTTACAGGCACCAAAAAATATTGTTTCCTTGTCTGAAAAAAAAAAAAATCAGCAAAAAAATTCCCCAAATTTCAGAAAATTTGCAAAACCTTCAGGAACAAAATTCCAATTCCTTAAAAATTTCCCTTAAAACTTTGATTTAAAAAAAAAAAAAAATCCCCCAAATTTGGCAAGAAAATTATTGTAAACATTTTCAAAAATGAGTAAAAATCTTCCAAAAAATCCTAAAAATATCTAAAGTGATTCCATATATATCAGTAAAACTTTAATATTTTCTTGAAGAACATTCAGAAAAAAATCAACCAAAATCCAGCCAAATTCGCTGGATTTTGGTTGATTTTTTTGTGAATGTTCTTAAGAAAATTTTTTAATATTTCTTTTTTTCCACCAAAACATGTTCAAAGATTTCCCAAAAATGTTGAAAATGTGGACATCAGAAGCTTCACTGTGAAAATCTATTTTTTTCCACATTTTCAAACTTTAAAACGGATAAGTTTTAACCCGCAGGACGACACGAGGGTTAAAGCAGCGATTCCATGTGTCTTACTGTGTCCAAACAGCAGACAAAATGTGCACAGAGAGGTTAAACGGATACATCACATTTTTTTTTGTTGTCTCTCACATCATGTCTCTAAAAAAAATCCCAGTGCTGCACAAACAAGATGTAATTATGAAGCTAATGCAGCCACATCCCTGCCTTCGTCTGCATGAAACTGGCAGAATGTGTGTTAATCTGTCTGGTGTGTCTGTGTGATAAAGGTGTGGTGTCAGTATGGATTATGAGCCCAGACTGAGGCAGAACACAGCAGGTTTGTCTGGGAAGAGCAGCGTTGGCCCTCACCGAACGTGGCAACCATCTCCGCTAGCGTGCCACCGATTGTTCCGTGGTGTGTGTTGTGTGTGTTGTGTTAAGCGTGTTCCCCGATGTTCCTGTCTATTCCCATCAGCGTGCTCAAATATGGGCATCTGTGGGGCATTTGTTTGCATTTTTATTTGCCCACAGAATTGCTTTTGTGTCTGAGTATCTGCACATTTTGAGAGCAGCTATCCGCTGGAGGAAAGAGGGGGAAGATGGGTAGTTCTGGTCTGCCGGCACTTCAAAGCCGGCATGGCTGGCTGATTGGCTGCCTGCTAAATCCCCTAAGGGCAAGCAGACCTCAGATTTCATTACAAACCCAATAATGCGAGCTTCATATTTGCGACGTGAACAGCGCATATAACTCGATTAGACAAGTGATTATTTCAACGCAGCCAAACAGACAGCAGTCAGAGGTGGCGAGTGAGAAAGAGGGCTGGAAATGGCCGACTGTGCATCCTTCATGTCAATTGTTCCGTTCTGGCGTAACAGGAGGCAGACTTATGTGCAGCGGGACGCTTATGCAAATGCAAAACTATTATTTCCTCGTGCACAATCCATCCTGAGCATAAATCACTTTCACATCCATCATTTTTTACCCCCCTGTGCAGCATTAGAGGTTTGCAAGGAATCCTGCTGCCATTTTCCAAAAAGAAAAAAAAAAAAGAAAAACACACCTCAGCTCTCGTTTCTTTCATTTCTTTCCACTCTGACATTTGCTCTCGGTGCAGGACTCTGTTTTTCTCCCGGTCCTGATTCCAGGCCAGTGGGATGATCATTAATTACCGTAGAATGGGCTGCTAATGGTCGTCTGCAACCCCCCCACACTCCCCTGTCCTGGGTCTCCATGGCGACCTGTAGCTAAAGCAACCAGGGCCCTTTTAACTAGGAAGTGGATGAGGTATAATGATTGGGAGGCAGGCGTGACCCCTGTGCTTCCCGTGCCACTTGACTAAGCATAGTGCTTATTAATGGACAATTTCTGTGGCAGCCAACAATGGCCTTGATTTACTAACAGCTTCAGGAGGAGAGACCCTGGCAGACCATCCCAGGTTCAAGAAAGGCTCCGCTGTAAATTACAGAAGTCTCCTGATGATGCCAGAGCAGCGCCGCCTGGCAACTGTGTTTAACCCTCGTGTCGTCCTGCGGGTCAAAATTTACCCGTTTTAAAGTTTGAAAATGTGGAAAAAAAACATTTTCACAGGGAAACTTCTGATGTCCACATTTTCAACATTTTTGGGAAATCTTTGAACATTTTTTGGTGGAAAAAAAAGAAATGTTAAAAATGTTTCTTATAGGGCTGGACCCGAATATCCGAATATTGGATATGGTATCCGGATATTAATTTTGAGATCCCCCCGGGACGATGTCACACGATCGGTATTCGTCTCGTGAATTCCCCCAACCTGTTCCGAGGACTTTCATTCTCCACCACAAAGTCATTTCCACTTTCATTTTAGACCAGATTCCCCTCTGAAGACCACAATCTGAGTGATTAATGACCATGTGTTGGTTCAACACCGCACTGAAGGAGAACCTGTTGGCTGTCCGGAGACGTCGAACCGAAATGGAACAGTGGACGACATTAACATCTTGATTCCTGTCTAACATTTACCCGCCGCCCGAGGAGAGACTTTTCATCTCCTTATCTCATCCCTTAAAACAAACACACATGAATGTGCTCAGCTGCCTTCAAATAAAAAAGACACAGGAAATGATGAGTGTGGCCGGTATCCCATGACAACATCAGGGAGCATATGGCTCACGACAAATTCAATATGAATGTAAATGAAGTGCAACTTAAAATACAACGTCGGATGGGAAAAACGGAGAAGAAAAACATGCAGTACCTAGAGTGGATTTGAAATATGTTCAATTTTAAACAAATCAAAATGCATCTAAAGGAAAAGAAGCGGCTCCTGTTTAGTGTCTGCAGCCTGATAGCAAGCTGACATTCACTGGATGGATCCTAAGCTGGCTTCAGCTCAGCAAGGCCACTTGATGCTCAGAGATTAAAATCCCTTGTTTCTGTGTACTCTCCCCTTGAAAGGGTTTTGTCATCCATGAGGTCAGAGATCTCCTGCACACCTCCACGCTGCTTGTGCACAGATGATACTGCAGTGTTATTTACACTCTGCCTGAGTGTAAGCCGTTCAGAAAAGCCTTCCCTCTGAGCGCAGATGGAAGGCATCCGGCTCTAAGAACATAATTCTGGGCTGGATGAATCATTCCTCTTATTTCACTTACAAACTGTCTCAATGTCAAACGGCTGCCGCTAGCCTCGCGTCTCTGGCTCCACGGCCTTTTCCACATATTAATGAGCGCTGGAGGGGATCAATTGAATGACAGGAAGACGGATCGCCTCGGGTGGAGGAGGAGCAGCTCCCAGGAGGGAAAGGAAAACAAATTCCAGCGGGCAACACTCCCAACCTCCAGCCACCGCCATGTTGTACCTCAGCCTTCATTCACTTCAGCAGTAAAGGCGTTAAACTGACGGAGGTTCGGTCTCCATCGCACCAGAAGGTCGCCAATTATTGAGCAGAAATTGAGAAGCTGTTTGTTGACAGGACAGCGCTTCATACAGCAGGTCTGATCATACGGTCAGCGCAGTGAGAGACCTCTGAGTGAACTCAAAAACCATTAAGGCAACACCGAAGTGTTGGTGGTTCGGTGGCGTCACGCAGCTCGGCAGCATTACAGCCAGCAGCGCTTTAAACTGCATTAACAAACACAGCAGAGGACATACAGTTAAAGCGGACGAGGATAATCCGGCAGAAGTGGGCAGGAAATATGATTTGTCCTCTATGAATGCTGTAAACCTGCCCTTAATCTGTCAACTGGGAGTCACACCACCCCTCAACACAACTTTCTTATTGATTTTCTTTATTGTGCTCCGTCCATGACAGGGGATCCGAGCAGGTTTATGGAGCTACGAGCCTTGTGGAAACATAATATACAACCTGTCACACTGCTCAGAACACTGCTGAGTGACACCGGACACACAGTTAGCTTTAAACATCAACCACAGTGTCAGAAAACCATCATTGAAACCACTTAATATGAGCAACAGCAGATCATTCAGCAGTAAATGGACAGAGATCAGTGGACCGCACATAAACCAGACCGCCCAGTTACTGCTGGGCCACGACAATCTATGAAGCTAAAAGGTGTTGATCTCTGTTGCATGAAACACTCGTCTGCTCGCACGTATTCGCTTTAAATACAAACAGTTTTCACAGCGTTTAGTGTCTCCGCCATAAATTGAGATAATGAGAGTGTCAGCCTCCAGAGGAGAGGGTTTTTGGAAGCCAGTAATGACTCCAGAGGGATTAACGTTACAGCACACAACTACTGCTCTACAAAATAAGGGCCCGCTGTCTAACAAGAAAAGCACTCAGAGAGCAGTCCTCCTCCAAGGCTGCTCAGTCCTCCATATGGCATTGCCAGAAATGCAGCATTTTTATTATTATTATTATTGATGATCAGAAATCACCATTTAATATAGATGTTCCCACAAACAAAGTGACCTTGCGCTGAGCACAGGCGTGTGTTATGCATGTGTATGTTATGTACAGATACCGGATCACGTGACCTAAATATGTGTGAATGACTCTTATAAAGGTCTGTTGATAAGTTCATCACTTTTTGCAAGGCTTGTTTTGCTAGTGTTCAAATAACCGTTCCCTCCATGCTTTTATTTTGAAGGTGTATTTTTTAATGTTGTTTTTGGCACCATTCCAGCAGCACAGGAAGTGTTTATCTAAGAAGCGATTTCTTGACGTGAGGAAGACGCTGCTGTAAAGTCAGAAAATTTACATAAAGATGGAAGGAAAACTCTTAAACTCGGAAACTCCCACAATTCAATCAGCAACATTTATTTGCTAACTTAATACATAAGAATATTTATTTACTTATTTATCCCATAGGAATGTTTATTTACTTATTTTATATGATTTTTTTCACCACTTTATTTAATAGGGGCATTTATTCACTTATCTCAAACAATATTCCTTTACTCATCTATCTCACAGTAATATTTATTTACATTCATTTCACAGTAATATATACTGACTGATTTATTTAATAGAAACATTTATTTGCTTTTTTTTATTTCATAGGAACATTTTCTTGCTGACATATGTATTCCTGACTTATTTAATATTAAATAAAAGAGCACGAGATGGGAAACCAATGTAAACAAGTTAAAATGTAGTTTTAAACCCCCTACCACCACCACCCCCCGCTACCCACAGAGAACCGCAGTGTTCCTGAGACCTCCGGGGGGAAAACGCTTCGTCTACGTTTCATTTTTCATGGAGAGGATTAGTCTGCTTTTCAAATGCCAACTGTACATTGTTTCTGTTGACATTATCCACCATCATCCCGTCGTGCACGTGATTAGCGGTGTCACATGCATGGCTGTTCTATGCTTTATGGTGCATTAAGTCTGCTGTGTTCACATGTTCCATCTCTCGGTATAAAAGGAAACTTGGAGCAGATTATTTACTTGTTGGTTGTAAATCTCCTCTATTGTGTTTGCTTTAAACAACATTCAGACTCTGTAGCTGAAATAAAGAATAAATAAAATGGAAGAAACGGTGCAGATCTGTGCGAATGCTTCTGCTTTTTTAGATTAACCTTGGAGGAGATGAAAACATGATAAAAATGCACTTCAGTGACGGTTTACAAAGTCTGTTTAGAATCAGTGTGGCCTCGCAGAAGTTGTAACAAAAACACGGCAAATGAGACAACCTAACACAGGTGTCCAACATGTGGCCCGTGGGCCAAAAGTGGTCCTCCAGAGGGTCCAATCTGGCCCTCAAAGTGTAAAAATTCCAGAGAAGACATTAACTGCAGATTGTAAATTAGTAAAACTATAAATTTAAAATCACTTCTAGACCATGACAAGTTGTTTTGATCGTGAAGTAAAATACTAGATTGTTCACTGTTCTGTTGTGTCTCATTTTTGTAATATTTTGTCCGCTTTTGATGGGTTTCTTTGTCTGACTTTTGTTGTTTGTCTCATGTTTTTTGTCATTTTGTGTTTCCTTTATTTCGCTGGTGTTTTTTATGTTATTTTTGTGATTTTGTGTTTCAGTTTATTTGTTGTATTGAGTAACGTTTTGTGGGGTTTTAGTCTCACTTGTGCTGTTTGTCTATTTTTTGTCGTTTTGTTTCTCATTCGTAGAATTTTTTGTCTGGTTTTTGTCATTTGGTGATTTTCTTTATTGCTTTGTAACTTTTTGTCTAATTTTTTGTTTCATTTCGTGTCGCTTGTCTAATTTTTTGTCTGTTTTTCTCCCTATTGTTGTTTTGCGTCTCATTTTTGTAGTATTTTGTCTTGTTTTTGATGTTTTTTTGTCTGACTTTTGTCATTTGTCTCACGTTTTTTGTCGTTTTGTGTTTCCTTTTTGTCTCACTTGTGTTTTTATCGTACTTATGTAATTTTGTGCTTTCAATTTGTTGTATTGAGTAACATTTGTCATTTTGTGGGGGGTTTTTTGTCCCTCTTGTGTTGTTTGTCTATTTTTTTGTCGTTTTCTCGCTCTTGTCATTTGTCACTTGTCTCATTTATGCAATTTTTTGTCTCATTTTTGTCGTTTGTCAATTTTCTTTGTTGTTTTGTAATCTTTTTTGTCTGTTTTTTGTCTCTTTTTTGTTTTGTGTCGTTTGTCAAATTTTTTTCTCACTTTTGTAATATTTTGTCTTGTTTTTGTCCTTTTTTGTCTTTTTTTGTATGACTTTTGTCATTTCTGTCGTTCCAGATAGCTGTGACTAAATGTTGTGTTCCTTTGTAGACACTCTGTGATCTGGAAGTTGTAATGTGGAAATGATAAACTGAGGCTGAATGTTGCAGAAACTGAATTTATTTTTCTTTAGAAATGTCAGTTTGTTCATAATGTTTTGTAAAAAGATAATTACTTAAATGTGAATATTTTTGCACTAAAACAAAGGAACCATTAGGAGTTGTGGTTATTTTTAGGTTATTATGCTGTGATTTTACTGGTCCGGTCCACTGGAGATAAAATTAGGCTGAATGTAGAACCTGAACTAAGATGACTTTGACTCTCCTGATCTAACAGTTTAAACAGACTGACACTGCTGTGTGTTTACTAACGGTGTGGATTCATTCACGTATAGATTGAAATCAGCTACAGACGCTGCATGTTTACACTGAACACTGGAGGGTTAATGTGGAGAAGCTCATGTTTGGGGACCGTTATCTGGGATCAAATGATCGTCGCAATGCTGAAGTGACAATCAAACAGGAAACAATATTAATAAAACACGCCTCTCCCCGCCATGCATGCAGATGAGTGTCAACAAAAGCTTGTCTGCGCTCTGTTTTATTTTCTCAACAGAATTTGTGTCATTCATTTGTCATTGTCTGCAAGTTTTCTGTCAGGAGAAACAAAACAAGTAGTCATCTAAAAAAAAAAAAACACCCAGATAGCGCTGAGTGAAGCTGAGGCAGCGTCGCCGTGGTGACGAGTGTTTGGGAGCTGCAGGCTGTGTGGCCACCAACACCATGATGTATGCACACCTGCCACGGCTCCTGGAGAGCAGCTGAAACAGAGGGGGAAGGGGAAGACAGAGGTAAAAGAGGGGAAAGAAAGAGGGGTAGACGCCTGGAGGGGCAAACGCTGGGGGGAGGGGAGGAGAAAGCAAAAGAGCCAGAGAGCCGGATCTATTATTAATGCTAGTTTGGTGTACGAAGAAAGAGATCTAATGTGGCCGTCAAGGTTGCAGTGCCGTGTATAATCGGCAAGGACGGATTCTCTCTCTGTGGATTTTAAGTTTTTTCCATTTCCCTCGTCCTCCAGAGCACACGGCCTTCCTCCTCCTCGCTCACGCCGTCTCTAAAAAACCACCAACGCATCGGCTGGATTAACGACCACACAACAGGTTGCACTGAAGAGCCTCTCGATGGGAAATTAGCCGCTGAAGATTATTTGTTGAGGGGATTAGATGAGACAAATACAATAAAACCGAATTAGAGCATCATTGATTATGCTGCAAATATAGCTCTGATTCAAGGGTGTGAATATTGATGTTTACATCCAGCATGAAAGAAACACACCATCTCCTGTATTAACCCTCTACACTCCAAGCAGTTTTTTGTTTTCAGCCACTGTGGGCTCATTTTCACTGCAACATAAAGCCCTGAACCTCTACAGAAACAACACAACCATGACTAGATGTAGAGAGAACTCAGGAATGTTTTCTGTGCAGGATGACACAGTTATGACTCCATAAATGAGAAAAAAGCAAGAATTAAAAATCAATTTCTGTGGGAGGAATGGTGCATCTACGTACTATAAATATTATACTTGCTTCAGTTTCATCTCCTTTCTCCTCCTCTGTGTAAACACTGCCTGCAGTTCAACCTAGTTCAGGCAAAAGTCAATTAATTTTCATGATCTAACTGTTAGTCACAGATGAGCCAACAGTATATTCAACGTTTCCCTGAAGAGTGCAGAATTTTTTTATTTGTTTTTACACAGTCTTGTTCGTGCAAACGGATTATTTTTGGTGAATTTTTTAAATGACATAGAATAAAGTGATTTTGACGAAATATGATGTTTTGAAGCTTAGATTTGGTTTGTTTTCCGCTCACTACAAATGAGTAGCTGAAGGACCATCAGAAAGTTGAAAATCAGTCAATATTTTCTGTTTTGTGGCTTCTGGCTCTAATACATGGTGTGATTTTAAAGACAACATGCCTTTCAGTGGGTTTCGAGGTTCAGAAGGTTAAGAAGAATATTCTGCAAACAGTTTCCTCCACATTGGAGCCATCCAAACACAAACACATTATTTCTTATTTCTAACTCTGTTGGTTTACGTGCATCTATGTGCACATTTATTTGGGAAGCTGCTCACACATGTCCACTGCTGCTTTGTGTAATGAGCCTATGAATCCAGAATAAACCTTTTTTAATGTTCGGTTAGTGCTAGCAGCTACATGTTTAGCAGCACGCTACAGTCTGTTGTGTCCAATCAGTCCACAGCATCTGCATATTAAAGTCGGTGGAAACGACGAAATGACAGAAAGTTCTTCTCCGGTGGTTGATGTAATGCTGATGGACTGGTTGATTGACTGCTTGATTCACCAGCTCTTCATGCTTATTACAACGATTGCAGGTGTTTTCTGAGCTCTGTGCAACTTCACATGTGCAGATATTTGGTAAAATGACGGTCGTGTGGACAGAATCTGGATGAAGGGGGGAAATATTCCTGTATTAGTGGGTAGAAGGCCTGAACGTGAACACAGAAATCCAGTCACAAACACCAGCTTTCCTTCTGGGGGCAATAAAAACTGTTATTGTCAGAAATATTTCCACACCGAGCGCATTCTGTAATAAATAAGGTGGTAATGAACACAGAAATGCTAAATAACACATTTTTCGGAGGAATATTCAGCAGCGTTGCCATGACGCCGGTATCTGTGCGTCTCGCTGTGTGTTTATGTGTGACATGATTTCTTCCATGAACCAGCCGGCTGCGAGCTCTGATTGGTAACCCTCCTGTTGTCCTCATTTACAAGCACCAAAAAATACTGTTTCCTTGTCTGAAAAAAATCCAAAAATTCTGCAAAAAAAATTCCCCAAATTTATGAAAATTTGCAAAACCTTCAGGAAGAAAATTCCAATAATTCCTTAAAAATTTTACTTAAAAAAATCCCCCAAATTTAGTAAGAAAATTCTTGTAAATATTTTGAAAAAATGAGCAAAAAATCTTCAAAAAAAATCCTAAAAATATCTAAAGTGATTCCATATATATCAGTAAAGCTTCTAATATTTTCTTTAAGAACATTCAAATAAAAATCAACCAAAATACAGTGAAATTCGCTGGATTTTGGTAGATTTTTATGTGAATGTTCTTAAGAAACATTTGTAACATTTCTTTTTTTCCACCAAAAAATGTTCAAAGATTTTCCCAAAATGTTGAAAATGTGGACATCAGAAGTTTCACTGTGAAAATATATTTTTTTCCACATTTTCAAACTTTAAAACAGGTAAAGTTTGACCCGCAGGATGACACGAGGGTTAATCTAACACCACTTATGTTTCTGCCTGGAAAGAGAAGGACGTTGGGAACAATGGAAATCAGGAAAAAGCTAAACGGTCTTTAATAGAAGGACGTAATGTACCTGGGGCTGCTGGGAGAACCCACTGAACCACGACTCTGCAGCGCCATATGGAAACGAATTAAATGACACTTAAAGTAGCGCCTGAGCTGCAGGTAGGTGTGAACGGAGCCCTCTGGCCCGGTACCAGCTGGGTCGGGCCAAATAACTGCACCACCATGACAAATCTAATACAATTACACACATGGAGGTGTTGGGGGGCTGACAGAGAATGATGAAGCCGACATCAAACGCAGCGCTGATAAATGGAAAGCAGGGAGCGGCTGACCGGAGGAGGGGCTGCAGGGGGAGGCGGTTATTGATTGTACTGCCTGTGTTCACGTCGGGAGGAAGATGACAACGGCGGGCGGGGGCAGCTATGAGGGATGGAGGGCAGGGTTCGCCCCGCGGGCAGCAGTTAAAACCCTGTGCCCCCCTGAGGACGCACCGACTAGCCTCCACTGGGCTTCCCATTGGTCACACCGACTGTTTGACGGACGCACACGACCAGCTACCAGCACTAACACCCATCCCCCCCGCCTCCAGCAAACACAACAATACATCCAGGGCTGATTGAAATTCAAACGCGAGTCTTTGACGCCACAGGCAGAGACAGCGACGGGCAGGATGGGGGCGGCAGCGGCGACTCACCAGGGTCCTATAAAAGACAGATGCTAAATCACTTAACAAGTCGTAAATTAGTTGCTCGTGAATCTGCAGGGAAATGTGGAACCAAGCAGGCTGTGGACGGGGAACTGAGTGCAGAGATGCTGGTGAGAAGTGGAACATTTCACCACAAAGACGACAACAATGCAGAACATTTCCTCACAATGCACCAGTTCAACCCAGTTCAGCCAATACTGGGAGAATATTTCTATGGAAACACTGTCTGCAGTTCAGTCTAGTCAAACCAAAAGTCCCTGATTTTTTGGAGAAGGAAGAGGAGTGTAAGAATGTTTGCTTTTAATAGAATCTTATTGGTTTGTTTTTGGCAAAATATCACAATTTTAAGCTTAGATTTGCTCACCACCAATGTATAGTCAATCAAAAAGTGAAAAAATGTCAATATTTTCTGTCTTTTCAGTTTCTAGCTCAGATAAGTGGTGTAACTTTGGTGATTTTGCCTTTGAAGCCCAGAGTTCTGCAAAAAAAGACTTTTATCTATGTTAAGATTCTACGCAAACAATGTTTTTGGTCATTCAGGCAAGATTTTGCGAAGATACTTGGTGAGAAGAGGAACATTTCACTACAAAGACGACAACAATGGGGAACATTTCCTCACAATGCAGAGCTGCATCAGTTCAGCCAAAAGTCCCTGATTTTTTGGAGAAGGGAGTGTAGAAATTTTATTTTTTTCTAGAACCTTGTTGGTTTGTTTTTGGCAACTGTTTGAATGATAAATGTGAAATATTTTGAAAAAACATTATAATTTTGAGCTTAGATTTGGTTCGTTTTCTGATAGAGCCGCTCACCACCAATGTATAGTCAATTGAATATTTAAAAATCTGTCAATATTTTCAGTTTTTGCAGTTTATACCTCAGATAAATGGTGTAATTTTGGAGATTTTGCCTTTCAAGCCCAGGGTTAATGCTAACATTCTGCAAAACAAGTTTTCTTCTATGTTAAGATCATATGCAAACAATGTTTTTGGTCACTCAAGCAAGATTTAGCAAAGATGCTTGGTGAGAAGAGCAATATTTCACCTACATGGACTACAACAATGGTTCAACAGTTCAACCCAGTTCAGCCACCAAATGATGGCTCTAGATACTATAGACATTACACCATTTACATTTGTCTCCTCTGTGGAAACACTGCCTGCAGTTCAACCCAGTCGTGCAAAAGTCCCTGAATTTTTGTCAAGGAACTGTTTTATATAGCTAATTAATTAACAAATGAGTCAAATAGAACATAGTTCTGACAAAATATCACAAATTTAACATTAGTTTTGGTTCGTTTTCCAACAGAATTTTTCACCAGAAATCAACAGTTGAAGAATCATCAAATAGTTGAAAATCTGACAATATTTTCAGGTTGTTTTTTTTTTTTTTTTTTTTTTTTTTACAGTTTCTAGCTTTGGTAAATGTTATTTTGAAGATTTTTTTCATTCCTTTGATGCCTGCCAAGTGGATTTGGGGGTTTTGAGGAATAATATGAAAATTCTGCTAAACAGACATTTGCAAACAAGTTTTTCAGTCACTCAAGAGACATTTTATAATTTTTAAAGCAAAGACTTTTCAAATCTCTGGAGGTTTGAGTGGATTTATGTGAAAAAAAGAGTGTGGGACGCTGCAGTGTCCATTGTTGCTTTGTGTAATTAAAGATAAAACGTGTTTCAAACCCACCAGTGAGTTCTGGACTACAACAGTGGAGCACATTTCCTCCCAATGTAAAGCTGCATTAAGCATTATTAGAGACAAGGAGGCCTCTATAGACAACAACCCCCACTTCTCATCACCTGAACATCCACAAATCAATCTATCAGAAACGAGGACACGAGCAGCCGCTGAGTGACACTAAACCATGTGTGCATCTCATTTTCTCTGAGGGAGGCTTTGCTGCAGGATTTATCACCATCTCCCATCTCATTTCCCTTTCATATGCTAGTAAATCCCAGGTAAGGCAGACATTTGGGATCCAGCCTGCTCAGATTGGACTCCTGGAATTAATCTGGCAAAATCCTCAATGCTAAACCTACTTAGTTGTCACTTAATCCAGGGGTAAACCAAATATCAATTACACCGAGCACTGGAAAAGTGGGCCAGATAGCCACTGATTCTTTAGCCAACAATGAAGCCACGCCAGCTATTTAGACTTTAGGTTTGTTTAATTCCTGGTGCGGGCTTGGCAGAAAAGAAAGCAGATGTCAAAAGAAGAAAGTAGGTGAGGAAAAAAGTTTACAGATCTGCTGAGAGAACAGATTTTAGTCTAATGAGTCATCAGATTTGTAACCTCAATCCCTGCAAAATTACCAGAACTCCTCTGAATGCAGGTCAGCTCCAACATTTAAGGACACAACAGGACTCCTCAGGTGACAGTCTGGATCCTGCATTCCACTGAGAAAAACAAGGATGTTGCAGCCAGATGTGGTTGTGAATGTTAACCAGGTCGACACAACATCCCGATCAGCGACATGTTTGTCCTCTTGCATGCTTCCATATCTGTTCTACTGAATGTTGCATGCAGGGAATACAAACCTGCATTATTCAGCCGTGCGTTCACACTGTGAGCTCCACTTCCACACTAAATGGGTCAGTACGGACATCTCCACAGCAGCCCAAAAACTCCTACAAATTATGCAATAAAAAGCTGCCTCATTAGCTGCTTCCTTTCTCTTTTTTCTGACCACACCTACTGTTCGCTACCTTTGAGTTATTTTCGTCCAACCGACAGGAAAGAAAAACTCTTGCTTTTATCACTCAACCTAGTTTGGTCAATTAGAAGCACAATGAGCATCGTGCATGCTCCTGTGTGACTACAGTTCATTTCCTGCCTTTATTGTTACGAGTGCCGGGCTCATTCAGCAGTGGATGGAACAAGGGGGAGGCCCAGACACTATTTACTCAGCAGGGAGAGACATGAGTCCCTGGCTTCCTAATGGCTTCCTGCATTTCACACAATTGTTTCCCCTCAGGAAATCTTATCAATACAGACTGTGGACGCACTGACCAGAAAACCCACAACACACGGAAACTGTGCTTTAATTAAGTATCTTTCAGTGGGACGACGACTTTCTTTGTTCCTTCAGCTAAAACAGTTTTAATGTTAGATGATCTTTAAAAGAAGCAGCTCTGTGGGGCCTTTACCTCACTAGCCGAGGCAGAAATTAGATTTTGGGCGGCAAACACATAGAAAAAAATGGACAAACTGAAAAAAACAGGAGTTTTACTAAGGCAGCAACATCATCAGACTGTATAGAAAAACAGGAAAAAACTTCTGATTTACGGCAACTGAGCCTTTCTGCCTTTTTTAAATTGTGTTTTTATGACATTAGACTCAACAGAAAGCTAGATAGAACACTAGATCAGGATTAGCAAAGTTGTACGGTTAACAATTTAAGCACAAGTAGCAATCAACCTTAAAAATGGTCAGTAATACATGAAAATCTGACTGTAAAGGTGGTTCATTATTCACAGTTTAGCTTTTTCTTGCATTATTTCTTGTATTCGCTGCTGTAACATTGAAAATTTCCCCGCTGTGGGATCAATAAAGGTTTAATCAATCTATCAATCTATCTATCAGCTAACTTCAGGGATCAAGCAGTTAGAAACTCAGTCAGTTGAGGCAAAGGCGTTTCTTGTTTCTCAACTCTTTCAACAAACTTTTTAATATCTTTGTTTAGCCATTATTGTAGCATTACCTGAGAAGCCAGACAGCCATTTTACATTTTAAAGATCTCCGTAGGAAGAAGCCGATTCATGATCCACACCGACCTTCGTCTTTGTTTTGACAGATGAACCGTGGATTAATTGCATAGTATAACCAACTTAGTCTAAAATACTGGTTTTGTGCTACTAGAGGGGCTCTTAGACGCTGGTGCTCCATCTTGTACTTGTAAAGAAAGTGATCTGGATCCATAAAGGACATTTATCTGGCCGTGCTTCACATCTCCACCAAGTTTCATGAAATCCAAACTGGTCATTGTTGCATAATTTTGCTTACAGACAAAAAGACGCCACTGATAACACACCTCCATCTCAGCTAGGAGTAACTCAAGATACAAAGCAGTTGTGTTCATATGAGCGACGCGTGTTAACAGTAAGAATCATGGCAGCATTTACCACCCCGATCCCATTTATGATCCAGTCCCCGCCTCAAAAGTCCTGATAGAATAGGAATCACGAGTATTCTGACCCAATACAGCTCTAATATTTTGACTAAAACACGCATTTTGATCAAAGCGGCTGGTTGAGGGTCCATCACTGATGAAAAGACTTAAACGAACTCCATCAAATTCAGAGTTCTTCTCTGTAGAGTTTATATGATGTATTTAACAAATGCAGAGACAGAAAGCAAGCCATTTTTTTCTATTAAAAAAAAAAACACCGTTTTAGACAACTCAGCAAAATCCAGCTTCTGTGATGTTTTCTAGTGAGACGGTTTAAGAGTTGCTCTGCAGCTATGAAGCATTTTTAGTTCAGAGAGCAGAGTTGTTTCTAGCTGTCTCTAGTTTCTATTAAATGCTATGCTAAATGTATTAAACTGTTACTTCCATATTAAATGCATGGAAATTAAATTACTATCGGTTTCCAAACTCAAGCCCTCGGTGGGATCGCATGTAAATGAATTTAAGAAATATTAGTGTATGCTTTTAAGAGCACTTGAATGACACTGAAAATGAGATGAGACATAAATACCAGAGGACGACGGAACAAACCCAACTGAAGATTTTTATAAGATTCCCTGAGCTCAGGGACGCACGGCGGCCTGAGAAGCCTTCGTATCTTCAGACCCAGCAGTTGTATTTGAGATGTCACACATGAGAAGGGGTTAAGCTCCTGCAGCATGCACATGAACCACAGGTATGTGTGGGACTAGCAGAAACACAGCCCATAAAATCCACACTCAGCCTCCGTCTAGCACGCCAGGAATGTTCTCTGAGCTCCACTATCAGCGCCGAGCCAGGAGGGGCGATCCTCGGCCCGCCTTTGAAGTCTGTGAGGAGGAAAAGGGAAACTGGGGTAGCGGCGAGCTGGAGCCGAGGGGCGAGATACGGCGAGGTTGGCCAATTTCTTCCTCATTAGAAATTAATTGTGGATGCGGCCCGTGAAGGGGGCCGAGCCGTGGCGTCACCGGGCGTCCCACGCATCACCCCATGGGGAGCACTTGAACCCCTGACCCCCCACCACGGTGGTTCGAGGCCAGAAGGGGTGCGTGACATGGCCCTGGCCCAGAGACACTGCCCCGCCAGGCTGGGAATGCAGCGGCACCATGGGGGGATCGGCACAGGGACAAAGGAGGGAAAGAGGGGCTCCAGTGATTCAGAGCTGATTGGGTTAGAGAGCTTCATTATTAAGTCCCCTGTCACTCTGCAACAAAAAGCACCCCACAGGCCAGCAGCGGCTAATAAAACCACCACCCTTTATGGCTCCAGAACACTTCTGACATCTTCTTTTCAGGAGGAATGAAAGTGTGCAACTTAAAAAAAATCTTCCAGCTGAATGAACTGTTGCTCCGCTGTGAACGTGGAGCAGTGAGAAGCTGCCAGAGCCGTCTTGAATTAAGCTGCTTTCACACCTGCTTAATTAGATAATGTTGGGTGAGTTTTCATTTAGACTTGCTACACTTCACTACGATATTCGACGCCATATGGCACAAACAGACTGCAGGACATATTTTAGGATGTGAGTGTGCACGTGGGTGTGTACGTGTGCTCTTTGAGTGAATTTGTTCAGCAGGTGTCCAAAAAGCTTGAATGGCATGCTTATGCACTCAGGACTAATTTAGAGCACTCCAGGTAAATGAAGTATGAAAGCAGAAAAAAGCATTTTCTCCCGAGCCTCTAATTCAGACTCTGGGATTGTGGGTTGCTGAGGAAAGGCTACAAGGGAACATACATGTTCACATTCTGAAGAACGGCTCCATTAATGGATGTTTGTTTGTGTTGAAGAGGCAATGATTGACAAGGACTCGCATTTAATTCAGGAGAGGAACACCTACATATGCAGGATCAGGGAGTCGAATGTCGAATCACTCATCAAGTCAATGTATTTGTTTGTTTGGGGAATATTCTGTGAATCCACAAACTGATCATGACAACCATGCATCTCTCACACTTCCACAAAGCACCACCGGCTAAACGTAGCTCGCTGTCAACAAGCATTCTGATACCTGATTAATCAGTTCAACCATTTGCTTCCACTACTTTCTGGTTAAATACGAGGACTCCCGACTTCTTTATCTTTTTTTATCACAGAACTGTTGGTAACACCAAAAGCAGACTAGAGCTCTGGGAGGTTATGACTTTATGAATGAAATGATCACTCAAACACCTCATGACCAATGATATCTGGAACTATTTGCGATAAAATGAAAATCTTGGTGTCAAATTTAGAAGCTTTGTCGTCATTACACTGCAGTTCTGGACGGCAGTACAACTACATTTGACTGCACTTCCTGAGTAAAACGCAAAACAAAAAACGGTCTATAAAAAGATGGAAACAACATTTTAAAACCTAATAACCTTTTACAAATATATGTGTAAAATGCTGGCAGTGTAAATAGTGTAAAACTCCAACACAAATGTCTTTGGTTATTTGGGTTTTACATGTTTTAACAGAGGGGCTGCACAGTGCTGTAGTGGTTAGCACTTTCGCCTTGCAGCTAGAAGGTCCCTGGTTCGCGTCCCGGCTTTCCTGGGATCTTTCTGCATGGAGTTTGCATGTTCTCCCTGTGCATGCGTGGGTTTTCTCCGGGTACTCCGGCTTCCTCCCACAGTCCAAAAATATGCTGAGGTTAATTGATCATTCTAAATTGCCCGTAGGTGTGAATGTGAGAGTGATTGTTTGTCTCTGTATGTAGCCCTGTGACAGACTGGTGACCTGTCTAGGGTGTCCCCTGCCTTCACCTGAGTCAGCTGGGATAGACTCCAGCCCCCCCCCACGACCCTAGTGAGGATTAAGCAGTGTATAGATGATGGATGGATGGATGTTTTAACAGTTATGCCCCATTGTTTATTGGCTAGTACTCATGACGTGGAACCAATCAGATACCATCTTCTTTGCTAAAAGAAACAACTACTTTTTGCAGTGGATTATCAATTTTAATAACAGCAATCGTCTCCCTGGATGCAAATGTTCCACCAGAACCATTCCACCGTCACTTAACTCCACCCACGATGACTCTAAAGAACAACAAACAAGCCGGGCCATGTTTTTTTCCCATTTACTGCCCATTATGTACGACAGAATTAGCTGGCAAAGCAAGACTACAGCCAAAGGAATAAAAAAAAAAACAAATAACGTCACCGATAATCAGAAAAACAGTGAATAATTGACCAGGCCCATAATAGATCATCCATCCATCATCTAAACACTATTTAATCCTCTTTAGGGGGGCTGGAGTCTATCTCAGCTGACTGATTGTGAAGGTTCACCTGGACAGGTAACAGTCTATCACAGGGCTACACATAGAGACAAACAATCACACTCACATTCACACCTACAGACAATTTAGAATCACCAGTTAACCTCAGCATGTTTGTGGACTGTGGGAGGAAGCTGGAGAACCTGGAGGAAACCCACACATGCACAGGAGAACATGGAGACTCCATGCAGGAAGATCCCAGGAAGGCTGGGACACAAACCGGGGATCTTCTAGCTGTGAGGTGACGGTGCTAACCACCAATTGATCAACCCTTAAAGGAAATACCTGCCGTCTTATTTGCATCTTCATCACACTAAAATCTCACTTACAAGAGTCTCCTATGACATCTGTGTCTCCGGCTCTGTGATGGAATGCTGCTCGCCCCACCGCTACTCCTCCGCAGGTGCTGCCTGGCCGGCTGCCGAGTCGATGCTGAGACTGAGTGACCCGTCACCGGCCGGGTCAAGGTTCAGGAATCAGAGAGGATCGATGCAGCTGCTTTCCATCGCTGCTCCTTGTGTACAGTTTCAAACCCCTCGCCGCCCCGCTCATCCTCCTCTTCCTCCTCAGACAGACGAAGGTCATGTCCGTATTTAGACCAGCTCAGGAGACTGTTCTGTCCCAGATGCTGCTCTCAGGTTTTTATACAGCTTCATCCAAACTAGGGGTAGACCGATCACCAGCCTGGCCGGTTATCAGGGCCGATATTTAGCATTGTTCCTATAATCAGTATTTCTATTAGCTGATTATTTATAAATCTGTGTCTGTTGTCTCAGGAATGTCTCTCAAGCAGAAACTGCAAAAAAACTGAAACACATGCTGTTGCTACAAACCAGGAAATTAGCTTCTCCTACAGTGGCTAAAGCTACGCTAACGGCTAACGGCTAGTGGCTAGCGGCTAAGTTAGAAGGCAGACATATTAACCTGAAGTAGAGTCTGGAAAATAATTATTAATAATGCTTTAAGATGCTTAAAGATGTGGCCTTTAGTTGATAATAAAAGAGATCAAATAGAGAAAGACTAAGAAAACAGAAGAACAGCAGACAGAAGTGCAGGAAATAAACAATCGATCCCACATAACCAGAGGAGAGCGTCCTGATTTAACCTGTACTATTTCTATTTTACAGATTCAGTTATTAATGAAGAAATCTAGTTATGAATGACAGATTGCCTGCTATCACAACAAATATTACATATAATGTATATTGGCTCCAAATATCAGTTCTAAGTCCATCCTGATCATTAATAAAAGGTATCAACCCTAAAAACCCCACACTGGTGGATCCCTAATCCAGCCCTGCTCTACTGGAAAACAACAAAACTATTCTCACCCTTTTAACCACCACATAAAGAAATGCTCTGATTCATGAGGTGGAAGTTGCACAACCCCCGTGTTGTGTAAATGTGTTAGTAATGTAACTCGCTTCTCACTATCTTCAGTTTCATATCAGCCAAATCTAGTCATTCATCAGTCTTTAAAAGAGATGCTAGTGGAGATTATAATCTTTCAGAAAGGTCAAGGATGAGATCCAAGTTAGAAAAAGGATAACTGAGGAAGGGAGGAGGAGAGGGTGTCGTCTCCTTTTATTATCCACATGGTACATAAAAACTAAAAATCACCTCAAAGACAACTCAGCACAAAACACAACCAATTAAAACCCATCTAGAGTCTCCTAATATTACGAAGAAAAGAGCCCAACAGCTCATTTTATGCTTGACATCAAGAACAACAGTAAAACAAATTCTGATTGTGCTGGAAATCAAATTTCAAGGTGTAATCAGAGTTTGTGCAGCATGACTCAGGCTTACTTTGTCTTGAGAGCTGTGTACCATTATTATAAAAGCACAAAAGCCACCATCTCTGCAGTAAGTGCTGCTGAGGAGATGCATTTACTCGACTGTGAAGGGCCAAGAAGACAGAATCAAAAGAGAAGGCCAATTCCATTACATCATGGCGTGTATTAAAACGGCTTAAAGCAGTAATTTTACCATTTCAGCTGCCTGTGTTGACCTCCGTTAGCTTCAGATGAACTCAGAGCTGAGGAGGAACCGGCTCCAATAACACGGTGAGAAGCTGGTGGAGCTCCGGACGGCACAAAGGAGCCTCTATCTGACGCAAGACGTTTTCAAAGAAACACTTCAGCTTGGATTTAGAAGCAGAAACACTGGTTAATACCAGGGGAAGCTTTTTTCCGGGGGTCACCATAGCAGCAGGTGAAATCAAAATAAAAGCTGGGAGGTTGACTGGAGGGTTTCCAAGAAGAACTGGGACAGCGGTTGGTGTATACATGACGAGTACAGAGCCTCCACACATCTTAATTCTAAACCCTAAATTGTTTAAACTTAATGTCTGAGATTCAACAATCCGGGACGCTGCGGTGCTTCTACATCCTGAGGCAGTGCCATGGAAAAGTACCGAGCAGGACAAAAAAAATGACACCTTCTTGTGGTTTTCCTGAAGCTGTAACACACTAAAGCTACTATGCTGAAAAACGGAGCGGTTTCTACGAGTTTTCACAACAGAAACTAGACAAACTGGTTCATAGATTGTAGAACAGAACAACAAAGTTAAGGGCAACTTCAAACATAATTGTACCAATTTTTGCAGCGTTTTTAACTGAATCCTAGGTCTAATTTGGAGCCGAGCGGTGGTACTGAAGAGCTGATCGACTCTCATCATGGCCTTTCTGATCTTATAAAATCTTTTCCTAAGTTCATTTTTAGAAACCAAAGATCTTTCACCAACCACACAACTACCAAAAGTCTTTACAATTCGCAGCTGCGAGCAAATCTGTAATTTTGCCTTAAGCTAAATAAAGACTTTCACAATAAAAGTCTCTGATGTAAAGGAGTGTGGCAAATCAGTGCATGCCTGAAAGCAGATAAACAGCGTGTTTTTTGGGTTTTTTTGCTAGAGCGTTAGTCCAAGTTGGGGAACTCTGTGAACCTTGTTGATAAAACAGCTGTTCAGGCCCAGATGGGTGGCACATGCCTTTACAAACACCCACCCAAACGTACACACATCCCACCAGGTTTAAAGCTGCCAAGAGCCGCCGCTGGTTACAAGACGATGGCAGCAGCCAGCTCCATGGCTCACAATCCTCCCTCTGTGACCGACCAGCCCACACCCTGCCGACACATCAACGGCTCCTTTGACTGGATGAAGGCTCAGTGTGATACCTTCTGAACATCAGATCTCCCACACGCTGATAAACTGCACACACACACAATTTCTGAGGTTAAAAACAACAACACAAGCTAATTTGGTGAATCGGACGACAGGCCAAAAGATCCATAGAAACAGTCGCAGGTCAAGAATAACAAGAATCAAAGTATGATGAACAGAAAACCTTGTATCGGCCGAGCTGCTAAGATTCTTGTTTGCCTGCAGTTTGTTTGAAGCACGAGCTGCTTAACAACTGTACTACACCCAGAACTACAGCACGGAGAAGACTTCAGGTTAATTCATCACACCCTGGACGTCCTCCAAAAAGACAGCAGAGAATAAATTCATGTCTGAGAGCTGCAGGATGTTGGAGCTCCAGCAGGTACAGAGCAACCCAACGAAGGTTATTAATCCATCTTTCAAGAAGACCATTAGTCTCTTTTAATTTACAACCAGGAACGATGCCAGGACTGAAACCCAACTCCATACAATGACATTAAGATTATAAATATAACCTGCTCTGGTTCTATTTAGGGTTCTTAAGAGAAATGACTGACAGCAAAGTTACACAACGAAGAACCTGCAAGAAGATAATGTCTTCTAAAACATTCATTACTAACGTAAGCTCAAGGAATAGTTTGTGCTCGTGTTTCCTATTTTACCCCCCCTCACGTTATGAGAAGCGACTGTAAGATGATGCCTCAGTAGAAAATCTGTCGATGCTGAAACATCCCACCAGAGAACTCGCAACCTTCTTCTCATAATCAATAGAAAACGCTGGAGTGAAACGCTCAGATCCACTTTCAAAGACTTCAACCCAAACACAGTCCAACTTTTTCAGCTTTTTAGTAGATTTGTAAGTTTAATACAAATACACAATTAGCAGCCAAAATACCAAAAGATCCGCCAAAGTAAATGTGACATAAATGTTGTGATCCTCTCCAACATGTGAGAGTCTACAGCCCCATCCATGTGCAACTCCTAACTGTGAAAATTCCAGGAAGCAAAGGAGTGAAGACGCTGTTCAGGAGATTCTCCATCATCCACACCTTTATAATTCATTATTAAGCGCCGTCATTGAAGCAGTCACTGCTTTGATTTCTGCATTCGCTGCATCAACGGAGCCCAAACACAGCAGGAAGTTCTAAATTCTCCAGGAATCCTGCGGTACGTCCGACACTGTTCCTGGCACATCTCACGAATAATCCTGTCAACACAGAACTAAAGCCTCGACGTGTAACCAGCTGCTATATCCTGGAAAAAATACAAAATTAGAGCGAAATATTCAGAAACATCCACTGGAGCAGATCACCGGAATGAACAATGCAACATGTGCACGTCTGCTGTCCACATTACAGTCCACGTCGGTCTGCACACAGCCTTCTTCTTTCTCTGCTTAGCCATATTGTCATTTGCATTTTAACCTTTAACTGCATAAAGATTTACAATTTCATATTTAAAAATAAGCATTCAAGCATTTTTAAAGGCTTATGAGATGAGATAACAGAAAAACATGCAAAATGCTCCCCAAGGCTGTGAAAACTGTTCTGTGTAGAACCAGCGTTGCTCTCATTAGTCGGGGCTCATCTGACAGCACAGCTTGCATGTGCCATAATCCGATGCAGCTGCCACCGCTGACAGGAGACACCACGACAGGAGCCCGGCACAACCAAAATAGCCAAAGTTTGAGGAAAATTTTCAAGGAAAAAGTCCTCACTGTCCTGCTGAGCCTGTGTAAAGATTCCTCTGGAGGGCCGCAGAGTCCATTCCTTCAAGGTTTCCGCTTGAATGCCAAACCACAGGAAAATATTTCTCTGCTTTCTGCAACACTCCTTAAATCTAACATCAATACACACACACACACACACACACACACACACACACACACACACACACACACACACAGACAGCCATGTGCTGCTGTCACGCTACAGTTATAAAAAGATGTGCACTGAATCACGGCAGCCCGGCTTGTGTAATTTTTCTGTATGCGCTGAAAGCCTGGACAATGCCACGCTGTCCTGTAGAACACGACCAGATCCAGCAGAACATAAATACTAGAGAACATATCAGGACCCAGAATGACAGCTCTGTTCTGTGCTGCTGTGGTGAAAGCGTCGGTGGAATGGAGTTTCATTCTGGCTGACAGAAGCCCTTTAAACACACACAGACCAGTCTACTGCAGAAACTCTACCAAGAAAAAATGATTAGAAGTTTAAGGAAAGTGCAGCAATGTTTGATGAGAAGGTGCCGTCTTTTCATCAAACCAGCTGAGTTTAAGGCTGCTCTGTTGGTTCTTTTAACCCTTGCGTCGTCCTGCAGCTCAAAATTGACCCGTTTTAAAGTTTGAAAATGTGTGAAGAGAAAAAAAAACACATATATGTGTGTGTATATATATATATATATATATATATATATATATATATATATATACACACACATATATATATATATATATATATATATATATATATATATATATATATATATATTCATGGTTAAATATCTGATGTCCACATTTTCTACTATTACTAATTTTTTGAAAAAATTTACAAGAATTTTCTTGATACATATATATATATATATATATATATATATATATATATATATATATATATATATATATATATATATATATATATATATATAAACTTTTAAGGGAAACTATTAAGGAATTATTGGAATTTCCTTTCCAAAGGTTTTGCAAATTTTCTGAAATTTGGGGATTTTTTGGTAGATTTTTGGGATTTTTTTCAAACAAGGAAACAATATTTTTTTGGTGCCCTTAAATGAAGACAACAGGAGGGTTAAGAGACAAATCTGCATTAGGTAGAAACAAAAACACACCCAAAAGCAGTTTGAGTCCTGTTACTATTGGAAAGCAGCTAAGCTAAAGGCTGCAGCTCTGTGGCTGGAAGAGAAGCAGAGCGTGACCAGTTCAGTCCTCCTGAGGATGACACCAGTCGCTTCATAGCTTAAAAGCAGCGCAGCGTACTGACAGAGATGACAAACTAGACTCTTAGGGTGCTTTCACACCTGTTAGTCCGCTAGAGTGGTTCGTTTGGACCCAAAAGTTGTTACAATGTTGCTATTTTCAACTGGTTCGGTTCGCATTCACACCAGTGTTTTCGCAGTTGAACCTACTCCAATTAATGTTATATCTCCCCCCAGTCGTTTGGCGCTGCTGTTTACAAAACAAGGCGTTTAAGTTTGTCCCCTGTTCATCGTAAATGCAGGCTCTCGATCAAACTCGTGTGGAGAATGTGGTTTAGCTAGCGCGAGTTTTTTTGCGCCTCCCAAAATTCCCTGTGCAGGTTGCTACGGAAGCTCCCGTAGACCAAAAAGTCTGCTGCGCCATCAAGCCGGTCCGAATGGAGACAGGTTTGTGTTCTCACCAGGAGCGAACCGAACTGGAGTTCACACAGAAGCGGACCGAGACCACCTCCCGAAAGTGGTCTCGGTGCGGTTCGTTAGTCCGAACCAAAAAAATCTGGTATGCTTTCACATCAGCCCAAACGAACCGTACTTGCAGGTGTTGCGGACTCCAGTCCGCTTTAAGCGGACTAAAAGACGTAGGTGTGAAAGCACCCTTATTGACATGCAGCCCCAACTTCAGCCCCTCCTTTCGTATGCTTCGCTCACACCGCTGCCGTGTGCGTCAGCTCCGAGGAAACTGAAAAGACTCTGCTCTCCCAGAGGTCATTAAGCCTGAGCATCGTTCAATCACAGCAGAACAGGGAAGCCTGGAGAGCAACAGCACCAAGGCGAATTAGAAATCTTTGCATTTTGTTCCATTTCTGAGACAGAAAGCAAAAGAAAAGTGAGACAAACACGTTCCCGGCCGAGTAAAAAGATAAAATATTGTCAATGTAACGTCACTGGGGCTGCTCAGACCGGCCGGTATGGACAGCTTTACCAGCTTTACCGTCTCTCCACTCTGTTTTCAAAGTCCCAGCAAGTCTTTTTTCCAGTTTTTTTGTTTGGACATGAAAGGGCCGGCAGATACAAAGACGTCAGACAGCAGCCGGATTGGAAAGGTGCTGTGTCTGACATCTTTTTAGGCGCAGCAGGAGCACCTCTGAAGACGAGAATTTCAGCTTGTAGGATGTAGGAGAGCTATCTCTTGGCCATGAAACTTCCAGAGGAGTTTGTTATTGTTCCAGGGGCTCCAGAATGTAATCAGTTATCTTCAAGTTTAGGCGGGAGAGAAGTAATTTCACCTTCCCCCTACTGCTCTCAACAGTTTTAGACCTCAGCTGTAGCGATTCTCACCCTGATGGCTTCCAATCTGCGACTCAAATCAACAGTCACACCAAGCAAATTGTTCATCTTACGATTGAGTTCGTCATACCGAGAATCGGCAGCCGTGATCCGTTCGTTTGCATAGACCAGCAGAGTTTGGACGTCGTTTCTGTCTGCGGTCTTCCTGATTTTCCAGAAGCTCAGGCCAGTGAACAAGCCAATTATTAGCAGGCCTGTCATCATAAATCCGAATATATAAACATCTTCCACATCCTCCACGGATAGGGGTGCCAGGCACATGATCCCCTTCCATTTCCCCCAGGCGTCGATCACGTAACCAGAGGCGAAACTCCCATCCGGGCAGGTAGGCTCCCCTAGGCCTGTGCTCTTTGTGGCGACAATCTTGTCAATTGCGTTGAGAATGAGGTCAATGTTTACAAAACCAGATTAAATACACAGATTCTCAAGGGAACAGATATGCAGGTGGTTTCCAAGATAAAGAATAGAGCATGCTTGAAAAAAGAAACAGGAAATCAAAGAATAAATAAAAGTGAATGCAGGAGAAACCGTCCCCATGAGGCTGTTTGTTCGCTGCAGTGGAGAGGCAGGAGAAGCACAGTTTCCCTGCAGCACATCCCCAGAAGCAGCTCTGATAGTGGCAATTTCATCTTAGCAGGGAGCAGAAGGAGCCGTGGACTCCTCGCCTGTGAGCCGCTCGGGGTTTTAAACCATGATGCAAACCTGTCGTCTCTCCAGGCAGAAAACCAGCAAGAAAGCGGCCCAGTTTCTGGCTTCGACGCACACTTAAACAGCATGTTGAATCAACAGATGTGAGCTAAAAACACTGGATTAAAATGTTTCTCATGTGTGAGAGCTCCGGTCATTAAACCCAGAGATTAACAGCTGAGAAGTGGAGCTCTGTGTGTTTCAAGGTGTTCTATATTTTCATGCACTTATTAGTTCTGCGTGCATCTTATAAATCCTGCAGTTTGGTCCACAGTGCTTTAGACAGCTGCAGCTGATGAGCAAATTAACAGAGGGAAGCCTGGTTAGCTGAACTAAAACACAACCACGCTAAAAAGCCCAAAAAGCGAGTGATTCCACCAACCACTAGGAAGACGCAGCAGCAGATGTCAGGGCATCTATTCAGAGGGTATTGATCTCTCTTTTCACCCCGACAATTACATGTGATAAACTGCTGCGACAGCTACTGCAAATTATTTTAATAACCGCTTTCATTAGAGGCCTCTGCAAACCCTGGACGTGAAGATTTAGCAGCTGAAACAGCAACCAGAAAACAAGACGAGGTGTTATTTTCAACCGTGAAGCGCCGGCGACAAACCGCTACCAGCAGCAGATCAGCTCCTAATGGGCCGCTTTCATTAGAGCAGCAGATGAATCAAATACTTGGCCAAATGTGCAATTATCCGTCTCTGGGTGGATGGAGGTCATTAGGACTTTATGAGCGATTGGAGCCCATAAATAAATGATCAGTAAATAGAGCAGAGACAGGATGAGTCAGCGTCACGTTCTCAGCCAGCACAACCAGTCGTGGACATGTGGAAGAGATTCGGATGTTTTTGAGGTGAAAATGAAGCCGTAAACACTGGAAAGAGGAAACTCTGAGATAAAACTTGCATTTCTTTTCTTCTCCTGCACAGTCTGGTGTGTAGGACCACCAAGGCTTTAAAAACAACAACACAAAGGTGGTAAATTATGTTCTGAACAGCCGAGTCCACAGAGGGAACATTAACCCTCCTGTTGTCCTCATTTACGGTCACCAAAAAATATTGTTTCCTTCTCTGAAAAAAATCCCACAAAAAAAAGCAAAAAAATTCCCCAAATTTCTGAAAATTTGCAAAATCTTGAGGAGGAAAATTCCAATAATTTCTTAAAAGTTTCCCTTCAAAATTTAAATTTTTTTTTTTTTAAATCCTGCAAATTTGGCAAGGAAGTTCTTGTAAATATTTCCAAAAAATGAGGAAAAATCTTCAAAAAAAATCCTAAAAATATCTAAAGTGATTACATATAGATCAGTAAAACTTCTGTTTTAAGAAAATTCACATAAAAATCTGATTTTTTTTTTTGCAAATGTTCTTCAGAAACATATTTAACATTTCTTTTTTTCCACCAAAAAATGTTCAAAGATTTCCCAAAAATGTTGAAAATGTGGACATCAGAAGTTTCACTGTGAAAATATTTTTTTTATTTCCACATTTTCAAACTTTAAGACGGGTCAATTTGACCCGCAGGACGACACGAGGGTTAAATGCACCAAAAGACAAACGACTGGTGCTTAAAGAGTCTCAGAAACGTTACATCTGAGGTGGTCTGAGAGGAGAAAACTCCGGAGACGGAGAACCTCTGGAGGAGCTCAGAGTTGCCAAATGTTTACACATTTCCACCAACTTCTTTGCATTGTCCTCCAGGAGACAATCAGCACACGATCCCCTCCCAGCAGGTCACAGATAAGACGGAGCCTCTGAGGGTTTTACACTCTTCCAGCCGGGGCTGTTTACCCACAGACAAACTTTTTAAGGCATTGCTGAGGCTCTAAGTGGGAGGAGGTGCTAAAAATAGCAGCAATTTGGCTGAAGCCTTGCAGGTTTCCTCAAAATAAACCAAAAAAGTGTCCCTTCAGTGTGTAAGTCGGGCCCCCAGCAGAACCCTCAGAAATGTGTTTTGAATAAACAGATACTTTGGGAGAAGGGGACCCCACAATTAGTAATTCGAGCCTCTCTCTGTGTGTGGGTCCCCGGCCAATTCTCTGGAATCAATCAAAGCTCCCAAAGGAACTCCCTGGACCCCTTAATCTCCTGGTTTTATTACTTTCCAGACAGTCGGCCTGGTTCACCCTACCCCCACCTCTCTTTTGTACTGATCTCCAGCAAAGCCAAGGAGGAGCTTTCTTTTTTTTCTCCTTCTCTCCCTCTCTCTCTCTCCCCTTCCACTGCTGCAGAGCTCTTTTCATGCAGGAGAGGGTCTTTCATCAGCTCCACACGCAAGAGAGCCCAGCAGCTAGCCGAGGCCGTCACTCCCAGCCGCCGCTTTTCTCTCTTTGCTTTTTCTTTTTTTTGCACATTCATTCTTTTTAACTGACAAAATAAACAACAAGCTTTTCAAAGCCTTTCTTTCTGACACACAGCTAGTTTGCATATCACCAGAATATATATATAAACAAGAAGAAATGATGGATAAAAAAACTGGGCCGTGTTGCACAAGATTTTCTGTTTTTTCCCTCCAGACCTCCTGCTGCTGTTTGATGGAGTCCACCAGAAGAAATGAGAAGATATGAGTTTGTGATGAAGCTTCCAGTGACTGTTGGTTCTTTTTTTTACTATTCCTCGCTGCTTTCTGTCTCATTAATAGCTCTAATATCAGTGGAATCCGTCCTGACACTCTGAGCTGCTCCTGCACTGCGGTGGCCTCACTTCTAAACAATTAAAGAACAGAATGAATGCGGTTCTGTTGATCCATCAGCTCTACATGTATTGACGCCCAGGTAATGAGATGTCTGCTGGACTGATGATGCCAGCTTATTACCCGACACTGAGCACTAATCACTCTTTGCTTGGTGGATCCTCTCTCTGACCACACACACACACACACACACACACACACACACACACACACACACACACACACACACACACACACACACACACACACGGATCCGTGCGTAAAATGTGCCATTTTCAGATTTCACAGATCCACAACCTGCCTGAACCCCTGAGAGCAGTTCTAGCTCCACAGCCTCCATGCAGACAAAAGGACGGAGTGAATCGTGTTTCTCTGCTGCTGGTGGAGGAACTAACCTCCTTCTAAACTTCTCTAAACGCGACCTGAACGCAGCTCCATTAGCTGCCCAGCACCATGTCGGCTTTTCACACACATTCCGTGCCTTTCTGTTTTTTTACCCCTACAACTCGCAATCCAACGCAGCCAAGTTAGTTCCATGGAGGCGTGAGGACGCGCACACACGCACAGACACACGCACGGCTCCGTGCTGAGCCGTTTTCTGCTCTTACCTTTGTCGACATGCTTCGCGGCGCTGGTCTCCGTGGAGAGAAAGGTGAGCCAGAGGAGAGAGAGGAGCCACAGAGCTCCCCGCTCGGCCATCACTTCTCACAAAGAAGAACCCCGGAGAAGCTTTTCCTTTTCCAAAAAATTAAAAATAAATCCTTACAATCCCCGGCCACTCCTGCAAATGCACAAAGAGGGGAAAAAAAGTTCAAAGTCCTAAAAGGCGCAGAAAGCCCCGGATCCAGGTACTTTTAGAAGTGAGCGGATCAAACATGTAGCTGGAAGGAGGGAGCCGCAGGTTACAGACTGTTTTCTCAACTTGGTCGAGGCAGAGGTCGGAGAAAAAAACACCCAAATCAATCCATTGCCACGGAGGCGCAGCCTCGGAACAGATTCGCAGGCTATTTACGCACCGACGCGCCGCCGATCCTCTCCCAATCCGTGCCAAGCGCGAAAAAGACTAGAAAGAGCTCAGTTGGAGAAAAGATAAGATCCGACCATAAGGAGAAATCTCCGCCGCGGCCAGCTCACTGCTCACGGACGGGACGTAAGAGAGCAGCGTGCTGAAGGGCTGGATCTCCACCGGCTCCCCGGAAAACAGGGCGCGGAGCCACACCTTGGATCCTGGCTGCTGTGAGCTCAGGCTCAAACTAAAATACGGTGTGGGACTCCAAACCACAGACAGCATCTCAGATCTGCACCTCAGCTCTGTTGGTGCAAAAAAACACGCAAATCTCCTCCTCTGACCCACAACTTTAGCTCCAAACATAAACGCTGGATATCTACAAGAGCTTTCTGTCTTCAGAAGCTCATCTGGTTTCAGGAGCAAATATAAAACTGTAAAATACTAAATCCAGGTAACATTCATTCAGACTGTTTCTCTCTAATTAACCCTCCTGTTGTCCTCATTTACAATCACCAAAAATATTGCTTTCTTGTCTGAAAAAAACTAAAAATTCAGAAAAAAAAATCCCCAAATTTCTGAAAATTTGTAAAACCTTCAGGAAGAAAACTCCAATAATTCCTTAAAAGTTTCCCTTAACAGTTTTATTTAAAAAAAAAAAAAAATCTCCAAAATTTGGCAAGAAAATTCTTGTGAATATTTTTTTTAAAATGAGTAAAAAAATCCTCAAAAAAAATCTTAAAAATATTGAAAGTGATTCCATATATATCACTAAAACTTCTGTTTTCTTGAAGAACATTCACAAAAAATCAATCAAAATCCAGCAAATTTCGCTGGATTTTGGTTGATTTTTATGTGAATGTTCTTAAGAAACATTTTAACATTTATTTTTTTCCACCAAAAATGTTCAAAGATTTCCCAAAAATGTTGAAAATGTGGACATCAGAAGTTTCACTGAGAAAATATTTTTTTCCCACATTTTCAAACTTTAAAATGGGTCAATTTGACCCACAGGACGACACGAGGGTTAACTGCAGGTCCTGGTTTTGATTCTGATCCTGGTTCTGATTCTGCTCCTGGTCCTGGTCCTGGTTCTGATTCTGGTCCTGGTTCTGATTCTGGTCCTGATTCTGCTTCCTGGTCCTGGTTCTGATTCTGGTCCTGATTCTGCTTCCTGGTCCTGGTTCTGATTCTGGTCCTGGTCATGATTCTGCTCCTGGTCCTGATTCTGGTTCTGGTCCTGGTTCTGATCCTGGTCCTGATTCTGCTCCTAGTCCTGGTTCTGGTTCTGATTCTGGTCCTGGTTCTGGTTCTGGTTCTGGTTCTGGTTCTGATTCTGGTCCTGGTCCTGATTCTGGTTCTGGTCCTGGTTCTGATTGTGGTTCTGATTCTGGTCCTGATTTTGGTCCTGGTCCTGATTCTGGTTCTCGTCCTGGTCCTGGTCCTGGATTGCTCAGAGTTCATCACAGCAGGTTTCATCCCAACAGTCTTAAAGTCTGTACAGGAGCTAAACCCAAATCATACAGATTCATTTTTTATTCTCTATAATTTTTCAGTGATAATAATATGGAATGTATGAATCTCTATAAGCATTTTCTGTCTGGTCAGAGCTACTCGGTCGTCTGTGGTCGTGTTGTTCTCTGCATGTTAAAGATGTTGACCTGCAGCTCATTTATCTGTTTTCTGCCCTGCAGGACTAAACATATAGAGTTCCTCAGAGCTGCTGTAAAACATCCAGACTATGTAGGTAACTTTAGGAAAGGTAAAAACTGGACAAACTGTCAAACATCAGCATTAGTTGGGCCACTCTGACCTCTCCCTGGAAACATTCCATCACCTCGGAGTGTAAAATAAACTAATATTCAACTTTTTCTCAGTAACTTTTCACAAAGACGACTGTTGTTTCTGTTGTGTCCTCAGAGCTGTGCTCTTCTCTCCCCGTTGCTTCACAGGTCTCTGGCTGGGCGGAGCCTGGAACCTTCTAGCCTGCTACACCTGACCAGGTACCTGGCTAGATAAGAGCCAGACCTCTCTCTCTCTAAGCGCCATCCATCCATCCATCCATCCATCCATCCATCCATCCATCCATCCATCCAGTCCTTTGTTATACGTAGTTTAGTTTGTTTTCCACTGACACCTACCTCCACACCTCACTATGAAGTTTTCTTTAATAAATAACATTGATTGCAGTAAAAAAAAAAAAAAAAAAACCTCTTTTGTTGTGGCCTAAGAGCCGGTCGTAACGTAACAAAGGTAGAAGAAGAATATCTCCATGTTTGTACAATGCAACCAAATATTTATATATGCAAAGAAACATACTAACAAAAATAGATCATTATTAATAGTAGTATTAGTCAGGCACACCTGACTAAAAGACCTAGCCTGCTGCTAATGCCCCATCTGCTTTATGTTTAGTGAGATGTTTTATTGTGTTTATTGTTTTTTTATTGTTTGTTTATTGTGAATTCTTGTGTATCTGCTGCAAAACCAATCGCCTTTCAAGGGACAAAGAATAAAGTTAAAATTGAAACTAGCAGATTTAATTTATGACTTAGTTTTATAAAAGCTAATGCAAGCTACACTCAACAAAAACCATGAAAAACAGCAGTTGGCATCAATCTTCCGATTAAATTATGTTTAACCAACAAACTCCACTGATTTAAGGTGGTAATATTTAGTTCTCAACATTATTCTGTCAACACAGCTCATCAAAACAATGTCGGCAGCTTAAACGGTTTGTCTCAATGAGATAATGTGAATTTTCATTTAATGAAGTGGATTTAATGAATAGTAGCCTCATTACTCTTCAGGGTGTGATTTAATTAAATTAAAACTAGTTATGTTAAAACACCTTGATCAACTTTTGCAGGAATCTTGGTTTGATTCCATTTAAGATTTTTGTTTTTCTGCAGTTGTACATATTTTAAATGTTGTCCTTTTCACTATAAAGTTCTATTTTTGAGGCACAGAATGAATTTAAGGTAAAACTGCTCTGAATGTGTTTGAAAGGTTTGCTATTTGTGGACGTGTTGTTGGTTTGTGTTGTCATTGCAGGAGTTTGGACCAACTGGAGATTATTTTTTATTAATTATTAATTCATCCTGATAATAAGGATAATAGTTTAGTTTGGAAGTCACGAGTTGATACAACCAGAAAAACTGCAGAAATTGTGATTATTTACCTGTTTCTTACATTGTTTTGTCCCATTTCTGTGATAATAATAATGTTTAATTAGACACCTGAGCAGCTTTATCGCCTTTTAGAAGTGCTGATTTACAATATTCTGCCAGAATAAAAGCTGAATGCAGCGGTGGAAGCTGTTATCTCCTGCTCCTTGGCTTCTTTTTGACGTTGTTTAGTGCTGTGTGTTTTAGGCTGTAAATCTGAGCCATAAAAGTTGATATTAAACCACGTTCAGGGTATAAAAATGTGTCTAAACTTCATTTAGGTGGGTTTACTCTCCTCTGCACTTGAGCCTTCATGGTCCTCCAGGGGACTGAGATCCAGCAGTAAAACATGATCTTAATTCACGTCACAACAGTCTTCTGGATGTACTGCTCGTGAATCCAGAGGAGCAGTTTCCTCTTTTTACAGCCAAAAGCTGCGAGCATATCTGGTTTTAGAACCACCAGAGCAGCCCAGTTAAAGGGGAAGAATCAGACGCAGAGGCCAACATCTGTACGTCCATTCTAACAGATGAGGTCATGTGTCGGACGGAAATCAGAAGATTAAGTGTCTTAGATTTCAGACGGAGTTGCTTAAAATAATCTCAGGGATGGAGCGTGCCGTTACCAGGAGGATGGAGGCTGGAAATCTGACATTTGCGTTGGTGGGTCTAAAAAAGCGACTGTTTGTTTGCAGTTAAATGGAGCAGAATCCTGACAATAAGTGTTGTGTTCTGCTCCGGCTTGTGACCTGGCTTTAGGGCAGGGGTGTCCAACATGCGGCCCGTGGGCCAAAAGCGGTCCTCCAGAGGGTCCAATCCTGCCCTCAAAGTGTAAAAATTCCAGAGAAGACATTAACTGCAGATTGTAAATTAGTAAAACTATAAATTTAAAATCATTTCTAGATCATGACAAGTTGTTTGGATCATAAGTAAAATAGTAGATTGTTCACTGTTCTTTTGTTGTTTTGTGTCGTTTTTGTAATATTTTGTCTTGATTTTTGTCTGACTTTTGCGGTTTGTCTCATGTTTTTGTTGGTTTATGTTTCCTTTTTGTCTCGCTTGTGTTTTTTGTCTCATTTTTGTCATGTTTTGCTTTATTCATTGCTTTGTGTATCATTTTTGTTGGTTTCACGCTTTTGTCGTTGTCTCATTTTTGTAATATTTTGTCATGTCTCACGTTTTTTGTCATTTTGTGTTTCCTTTTTGTCTCGCTTGTGTTTTTTGTCTTATTTTGTCATCTCGTGTTTTGCTTTATTAGTTGTTTTATGTACTGTTTTTGTCGTTTTGTCTTTTTGTCTCACTTGTGTCGTTTGTCCATTTTTTTGCCGCTTTGTAACATTTTTGTCTAATTTTGTCTTTTTTGTTTTGTTTCGTGTCATTTGTCTCATTTTTGTCATTTTGTTTCTCACTTTTGTCACTTTGCATCTCATTTTTGTAATATTTTGTCTTGTTTTTTTTGTCTTTTTTTAACCCTTTGATGCGTAGACCACATCAGGAGATACCCATTTTCCATTGGATTTGGGTCACTTTTGACCCAGGTTATGCATCAAAGGGTTAAAGTAAAATCCTCTCTGGTTCAGTTCCAGATGACTAAATGTGTTCCTTTGTAGACACTCTGTGATCTGGAAGTTGTAATGTGGAAATGATAAACTGAGGCTGAATGTTTTTGAAATTTAACTTTTTTCTGAATAAACTTCAGGTTGTTCATGATGTTTTGTAAAAAAAAAAAAAAATTCCATTAACGTGAACATTTTCAGAACGTACATTTTTGCACTAAAACAAAGGAAAGATGTGGAGTTGTGGTTATTTATAGGTTATTATGCTGTGGCTTTACTGGTCACTGGAGATCAGACTGGGCTGAATGTGGAACCTGGACTAGAATGAGTTTGACTCTCCTGCTTTAGGGAGAAATGAAACATATTCCAGGAGTGCAGAAACAAAGCCTCTCACTGAGACTCATGGAACAGCTCCCCCCACTGGCCGGACTCATCCATGACACATTAATCAGAACATTTCCCCCTCTGGCAGTGACAGAGCCTCTTTCTGTTTGTGTCTGCTCTCATTTTACCTGTCGACGTTTCCACCTTGGATTGATGACGCTCTCGCCCCCCTCGCTGATTGCACGGAGCGCCTCAAGGCTCACCTCTCGGCCTAACGCTGTTTTCTTTATACCTCAGCCGTGTGATTTTTCATCCCTTTTATGTTCCAAATAGAATCAGCAGCAGCCCTCCAGTAACTTAAATATCCCCCTGAATCGTGGGTTTTGTAATCGTTTAGCTGCAGTCTGGGGACTACATGGAGGAGAAAACTCCTTCCAGTCAGCTCAGACAGACTGTTGTTGGTCAGAGAATCAGGGAGACTCAGAGTTCTGCAGAAGAATGTAGAAACTCTGAAGCTTCCAGGAGAGCAGCAGACGGACGGATTACAAACCAGGAAACGAATAAACGCGCTAATGAATGGAAGAACTAATAAACAGGTTAGTATTGATGCCAAACATTCTTGTGATGCTGAACATCAGATCTACATGCTGGTTCAGAGGGAGGTCCATCTTATCAGCAGCGCTTCGATGCAAATTTACCTTCAAACAAGGACGACTGAACCTCACAGTTAATCAGGAGAATGTTCTGGATCCGCTGAGATTCTGTCCAACTCTTGATCTGTGACCGTGCAGCTAAAACCTGCATCATTTCCTGGTTTGATTTTATCTGCAGACCTTTGTTTCATCACAGATCCTCTAACTCTGGTTTCTCTCTGATCATTTTTAGGTAGAGGAACTGACTACTGGAACTGTGGAGGAATCTTTACAGTTCTAAATGCAGCTGCAGAGATTATGAAAGGAATCCCTCAGAGAGGTTTAGATTATTATTATTTAGATGATTAAATATTAGAATTAGTAATAGTATTGGTATTATTAATAGTATTAGTATGAAATATTGTATTACCCTCAGAGTAGTGTGAAATATTCTCCTTCTTGTCCTTCTTCCTCTCGTCCTTCTTCTTCTCCTCCTTCTTCTTCTTCTTGTCCTTGTCGTTCTTGTTCTTCTTCTTCTTCTTCTTGTCCTCCTTCTTTATATACATTTAAAAAAGCATTTGTTAATTTTTTTGTTTGGAGTTGGTGTTATTGTAAAGTTCAATACCAAGATTTTTATTTTTACAAATTAATATCTGATTCCAAATATCGTTTTTCAACCTCCTTTATTATTATTAATAATCATGTCGGCACTGAAAAACCAAATCAGTCGACCTCTGATCCAGATCCAGCTCCAGTGTGAGAATGCAAAGAGGGTCTTCTACTTTATCAGAATGAGATGCAGAGAAGATGGCATCAGCATGACGTGCTCTTCACATTTCCATATCAATGGTTGCAAAATGTAAAAGTCCTGCTCTGAAAACCATCATGCAGGAAGAGAAAAAACATAAAAACAACCTTAAAATGCTGACATTTTGTTGCTCAGGTTCCAGGATAATTTATCAAATAAAAATCTGTACTGTATTTTTTATTTTAGAAACAGCATGATATTACACATGCATAATGTCTAGTTTTAACATCTACAGCAAGAATGCTGTGCAGTGAGACAGATTATTAGGGGTTTTGCCATTAGCTGGGTTCATACACTCAGTTGTTATGATATAATGGCCAACATTTGTCCTGCAGGAAACCAACACATTTATTCCCACTCCCACAAACCCCAGCACAGCTTTTTTTTTTTTTTTTTTTATACAGTATGCTCTGCTCTTTATAATGAAGCAATATATTCCAGAGCAGACCTGCCTGTTAAACTCACTTCACATCCACAGGCCAATTATATCACACACCGGCACACAGCTGGCCTCAAACTCACTTCTAATTTCTCTTTTTTTCCCCACAGCCTGTTGCTCTGAGAACATATTTCTTCTAGATTAAAGAACAAGGTCACACCAAATCTCATATCTCCAACATTAAAGAGATATCCACGTGGTTAGATTAGAGAAAGGACGGCAGATTAACGCGCACTCCAGGCAGCTGGTCAGAGAAATATTTCAAACGTTTCTAAATATGCTGAAGCGAGTTAAAAGTAGCAGCCAGATGTGAGTAGAGCATGTTCAGACATCGTTCAGTCGTGTGTTGCAGAAGTCTGGTTAGAAGAAGGGGTGTCAAACTCTTCTAATCTTAGTCCAGGTTCCACATTCAGCCCAGTCTGATCTCCAAATATGGACAAATGAGACAAAAAATGACAATGAGACAAAATATTACAAAAACAAGATGCACAGTGACAAAAAATGGACTAACAACACAAAAAAAGACATAACATAAACTGACAAAAAACATGAGACAAACAACAAAAGTCAGACAAAAAATCAAGACAAAATATTACAAAAACGAGACACAAAATGACAAAAGAACAATGAGCAATCTAATATTTTACTTTCTGATCAAAACAACTTGTCATGGTCTAGAGCAGGGGTCACTAACCTTTTTGAACCTGAGAGCAACTTCAAGGGTACTGAGTAGCACGAAGGGCATCTTGTTTGATACAAACTTCCTCAATAGCAAACTTGTGCCATCATCTTTAAACAATAATAATGAAAATAATATGTAAAAAGACTGTCTGATCACATTTATGTTAATTATTCCTGACAATAATTATTCACGACGATTTCCACAACAATGACGGTAGGAAACACACACACACACACACACACACATATATGGAAATCTGTTCCAATATTTAAAAGTCAGAGATATCCCATCTCTGAAACTTTGGTAAATATCTTTCTTGGTAGTTTTGTATGAATCAACATATTTGCAGCATTTTGTTCAAAATCACACCAGTTACATTTCTGTGCAAATTGTCACTTCTAACATTTTTAGGAAATCATTAACGGTCATCAAATCATGCTTCATTTGTGCAAACCACTACCTTTGTAACATTTTTGAACAATTCATGAACTCTGTCCCATGTTTGTACAAATTATCAGTTATGGAAGAAAAAAATCAACTCTTTCCCATTTTGAAATGAATCCTATCACATTAGTACTAATCAGCATTTTTCACCAGCATTGCAGCATTTTTAACAGATCATAACAATAAATCATTACATGTTTTCAACAAATTATTTTTCACATTTTTGTGTAATGGCACAGTGTTTTGAATGACAACATATGTTACCTCTTTGTCTGTAAATGTGTGTTAGTGGGAAGCCTGGCATTGCAGAGCTTATCATGTCTTACCTTTACCTTGCAGCTCACAGTTAAGATGGTTCAGTTTCCCAGTGATGTCCGTTAAAAATGCAAGGTGAAGAATCCACTGTGTCCTCAAGCAGCGAGATGTCTTCCCCTTTGGATTCCATCAACTCTTTGATTTCGGCTAATAGTGACAAAAAACGCTGCAAACCTGTTCCCCTGCTGATCCATGGGGTTTCTGTGTGTAGTAACAGGTCACAGCTCCTCCAGCAGCACCTTCAATGTCCTGGTTGTCTGGCTTTGGAGCCATTTATACATACATATGTCCTGCTGGTGAATGATGCAGTGGTAATGTAGGAATGTTGGGAAGTCTGGATCACCTCTGCATCGTACAATGAAGCCTGCATGGCGACCCGTCATGGAGGAGCCTCGTCCGTCGTCATTAAAACAAGCTTTTCTAATGGTACATTTTTCTCCACGAAGAAACTTTTCGCCGCGTAGTAGAAGCCAAAGCTGCCGTTAAGTCCCGGGTTTTCCTGTCCGTAGTGCGCATACAGTCTATATGCGCTAGCAGGTGGCTAGTTAGCATGGAAGCTTTGTAGCGGCTAAAGTTGCGTCTCTCCACATTGTGCCGCTTTGCCGACGCAATAGTCGCCCCGCAAATAGGACACATACATTTATCTTTCACTGTCGTGAAAAACAACTCTTCCTCCCAGTCACCGTGAAAATAGCGTTTTCTCTTTCACTTCTCTGTCGTGTGTTGGGGGTAAAAACCACATCTAGCTTCCCAAAGTGTCTGCGTCCGGACGCTTCATAGTGACGTGGTGGTTTGACATGCGCAGTGAACTCTGACTCGGACAAGGTCAAAGTTCATTTACACCGAAGACATATTTGTTTAAAAATAAATAAATAAATAAATAAATAAATAAATAAATATTGTAATTTAAAATCTACATTAATGTAAGTATTTTTGATTTAAAAAGAACAGCAACTACAATTTTTTATAAGGAATTTCATGGTGACTAGTGTTATTTTTAGAACATGGTGGCTGGCAACTCACTGGTCTCTGCTGGCACCGTGTTGGCTACCCCTGGTCTAGAAATGATTTTAAATTTATAGTTTTACTAATTTGCAATCTGCAGTTAATGTCTTCTCTGGAATTTTTACACTTTGAGGGCCGGATTGGACCCTCTGGAGGGCCAGTTTTGGACCACTTACCACATGTTTGACACCCCTGGGCTACATTAAAGGGAAATCCATGCACATGTTGAATAGATGCTCAATTCTCTCCACATTTTCTGCCTTTTTTTTTTAAATGCCATATTATCCAGTAAACATGACAGCGTCACCAAATGAGCCGTTCTGTTGGGATTATGGAGCTGAACGTGATCTCAGCATGATCCTGATCTCATAAAGAAGCAGATTAAGATCCACCAGGGCTCAGCTCCCCAAAGAGCCAGATGAGCAGTCTTTAGTGTAGCATTTTGCATGTCCTGAGGATTATTTACACTCCCAATGAAACACCACCTCATCCGCTGACCACAAAAGAGCGGTCTGCAACAGTCCTGGTGGACGTGGTGTGGGAGCTGTGGTCGTTTAATGAGGCCTTCTGTGCAAAATAAAACCTTAAAAAAAGTCTGACTGACAGCACAGGACTGTATGTCGGTGTTTCACCTGCAAACAGCTGCTGTCTACCTGGACCAAACCCTGGGTTGAGCATGATAGCCCCATGTTATTCATGGAGTACCACAGGACTCTGTACTGGGTCCACTGTTGTTTTCTCTCTGACACCTTTGGGTCAAATTCTACATTCTTTTGGGATCTCTTCTCATTGTTATGCAGATTCAGAACACTTTATTTGTCCCCAGGGGGCAATTAGAAAAGGCACATAGAGCAGGCAGTGCAAAGATGCAAGAAATTGAGTAAAAAACAAGAAATTAGAGATAACATAAATCAACAAACGGGGTTAAGTATGTATACAAATGTAGAACAAGTAATATAAGAATAAAAAGAAATAGAAAAAAAGAATTAAAAATTGTAAGAATTTAAAAAAAAATTAAAAATTTTAAAATGCAAAAAATAAACAGTAATTTAAAAATATATATATTTTTCAACAAATTAAAAAAATAAAAAATTACAAGTTCTAAAAAAAATTTAAATGTAAAAATTAAAAAATATTTTAAAAATGAAAACTTTAAAAATAAAAATTAAATACATATTTTTAATTAAACTTTTCATTTTTAATATATACATTAAAATTATTAAAAATAGAAAATTAAAATAAAAAATATATCATTTTTTTAAATTCGATTTTTTTTTTTTTTTTTTTTTTAATTTCCAAAAAATGTCTCCCAACGGTACATAGAAAGACGGTTGGGGCGTTTTCTTTCTGAAACAGTCTACCTGCTGAAATCAGGCAGGAATCTTCCACTGATGGATTTAAAACAAAGCTGGAGACCTGCTGGTTTCCTGCTACAGATGAGGCTTACATAGTTTGTTTTACTGATGTCCTTTTTATTGGTTCAGTAAGTTCGTAGATTACTAATGTTTTTATTGTTTTTCTCTCTATGTACAGCACTTTGACTGAAAGCTCTTTATAAATAGGTTTATTATCATAATTATGATTGTTATTAGCACACGGTCTTCCCACCTGCTGTTACACAACACGCCAACAAGCCTGGATGGGAAGCAGTCGGTCATACGTGTTCCTGCCCGGGCACATTTTCAGAACCTGGCAACGCTCGCCTCACATGTCAGCACTTCCTTCCCCTGTCTTCGCTCTCCTCCTGGAGGTAGGTGATCATTGTTCTAATTAGCTCCCAGTGTGCAGCTGAAACATGGCGGCGAACAGCTCGACAAAACCGGCGGCTTGATTGACGTCAGAAGTCAGGAAAAGGTCGAGAATGGAGGTTCTCACTGCAGAGGCGAGACGACGTGAGATCTTTGCAGCTCAGATTCAGTAGATGAAAAGTCACAGTTCTAACTCAAATATAGCATCAAATTCTTTTATACTGCAACATATAAGCAGAGCCAAGCAGGAAGTGGAGCTGATATTACGGGCATCGGAGCAGGTTTTCAGTCAAACATCTTCTTCTGGACCAAAACCCAGATTTTTAATGATTCAAACGTGCATGCGTCACCGATGCAAATAAAACAAGCATCAAATAAAACAGTGTGTGCAAAGCAGTCAGCAACAGAGTCAGAAAACAACAAGAAAGTGAATATTTAACATCAGCACACACATACACACACACACACACACACACACACACACACACACACACACACACACACACACACATATACATACATACATACATACATACATACATACATACATACATACACACACACATACATACATATATATATATATTATATATATATATATATATATATATATATATATATATATATATATATATATATATATATATATATATATATATATATATATATATATATATATATAAATGACCGAGAACTGCAGCCAAAACAAAAGAAACTAAATCCTGGATGGAGATGGTGTCGTAGATCCATTTATCTTAAGCAGCTTAATGTGATATCATCCTAGAATCCTTATCAAGAACTACAAAGTAGAACTGAAGCAAACATTCTATATTTTTAATAAAGTGAAAGCTTCATAGAAACGCCTCTCACATGAGTTCCCATGTACTTCCAAATGGTAGTCTTGCCTGTAAAAGCAAATTAAATGAGTAAAGGACCAAAAAATGGATATTTGGCCCACAGCGGTTAGTGGAAAAACATTAAGGAGGCATTGTGCCACCCCAGTGTGAGTAATAGTCTCAGCCTGGATGCTCCATAAAAACTAAACCACTGCTTTTCATTCTTCTGCTTCAGTCAAACTGAACCAGAATAACTGATAGATAATTCCACCTCCATGTCCAGTACGGTAGGCTATTTATCAGCTAACATACGTAGAGTCTGGAAATGTGTTCACCACATGGGAGAGAGCCAAATGAGGAGAAGAATATAAACACTGGAGTCATTCTGAAGCAGAAACAGCGATGGAGGGTCGTATTTAGTGAAGTCTGGCAGTCATCACTTTGATTCACCACATTTCAAAGCAACACGAGCTGCAGCGAGGCCGACTGCAGGTGCATCTGAGAAAATAAAACAGAGACGCAAAGTTATTTCATATGTCAAGGGTAACAGTCAGCTTTGACGAGGGTCGATTTTAACACAAACTCCAACCATAAATTCTGAGCAGAGACGAGTCGGTGGAGGCCTTGATTTATTTTCAGTCAGAGTGGTATGGAAAATCCTGGCAACATACGCTGAGCAGAGTCAAAGTGGAGAAGAGAGGAGCATAATCATGAGCTGCAGCGACCCAACATGAATGTCAAACATCAGGATTCAGCTAAACAGATATGACCCAGCAGTGTTCACAGGGTTGGACGAGTGCTTTGGGACCAAAAGAGGACATAACCCTCATTTATGTGAATGGTCTTAAAGAAAATATTAGAAGTTTTACTGATATATATGGAATCACTTTAGATATTTTTAGCATTTTTGGAAGATCCTTACTCATTTTTTGAAAATATTTACAAAAATATTCTTGCCAAATTTGGGGGATTTTTTAAAAAATAAAACTTTCAAGGGAAACTTTTAAGGAATTATTGTTATTTTCTTCCTGAAGGGTTTGCAAATTTTCATAAATTTGGGGATTTTTTTTGCTGAATTTTTTGGATTTTTTTCAGACAAGGAAACAATATTTTTTGGTGCCCGTAAATGAAGACAACAGGAGGGTTAAGGTAGTAAAGATGTTCTAAAACGGTTTGATGATAACACTGTTAGAACATTATGCCTGAACATGTTGCACTGAGAACATTCTTCCATTTGTCATCAGGTAACATTGTGAGAACGTTCTATGGATTCTATAACACGTTCCCTCAACATCCCTAAAGCATTCTCAGAACGTTGAAGCCAGAATGTTCCACTTTGGTTTGTATATCGCAGTAGAGGAACATCTTGTAAAGAACGTTCTGCCATCTGAATATCGAGAAAACAGTTTTTGGACATTGGTTTGAGAACATTTTTCCTGTTGTTCTACCTTTAACCTTCCTGTGGTCCTCATTTACGGGCACGAAAAAAATGTTTCCTTGTCTGAACAAAATCCAAAAATTCAGCAAAAAAATTCCCCAAATTTCTGAAAATTTGCAAAACCTTCAGGAAGAAAATTCCAATAATTCCTTATAAATGTCCCTTGATAGTTTTATTTAAAAAAAAAAACCTCCCAAATTTGGCAAGAAAATTCTTGTGAATATTTTCCAAAAATTAGTAAAAATCTTCCCAAAAAAATCCTAAAAATATCTAAAGTGATTCCATATATATCAGTAAAACTTCAGATATTTTCTTTAAGAACATTCACATAAAAATTACCAAAATCCAGCGAAATTTGCTGGATTTTGGTTGATTTTTTTCTAAATGTTCTTAGGAAACATTTTTAACATTTCTTTTTTTCCACCAAAAAATGTAAAAATTTCCCAAAAATGTTGAAAATGTGGACATCAGAAGTTTCACTGTGGAAATATATTTTTTTCCACATTTTCAAACTTTAAACCAGGTCAATTTTGACCCGCAGGACGACACAACAGTTAATAAATCACATGACAAGAACATTATAAAGTTTCCTGTACAAAAACATTTGAAAATGTTTCTTTAGTGTTGGTTTGAGAACGTTTCTCAATCACGTAGCCGAACCACATCCTCTGAATATCGACATAAACATTATATTAACTTTACAGGAACGTTACCGGGAAGAAAAATATTCTGAAAGCATTCTTTAAACATCTGTTTAAAACATTTCTTTGAAAAAATATTATTTGAACTTGCTGGTAATGTAATGCAACGTTGTAGGAATGTTCCCTGTCAGCTCAGCTTATGAGACAAATAAAGGCTTCGTCAGTGATTACTATAAGATTAGTAGAAATAACTAGTATAGATAATTGTGGATATGACATATTTAGAAAAATGCAAAAAAAAAAATTGTTAAAATATGTCAAAAAATGACACAAACAAAAACAACATTTTGACAAATTTAAATTCTCAAATAATTAATTTCAAACAATTTAAATTCTACTAATTTCTATTTATTTTGTACATATTAGGCAAAAATAAAAGTCTGTAAAAATATTCTATTCAACTCCGTTCTAACATGTGTAACACAGTGTTTTAGTGTCTTTTTTCTTTGTTTGTGTCGTTTCCAGCCAAAAAAACCCTTTTGGTCAAATCAAATTTTTGGTTTTGTGTGAATAATTTGGGGCCCAGGTGCAGGTAGACCAGACAGTTTCACGATGGTTTAAAGCGTTCAGTACAATTCAGTTGTTTTTTTTTTGGAATATCAGACACTAGAGTAAAACCATGAAATAAACTTTTTATGTCAGAAGGATTTGTGTTGATGGAATAATCGTGCTTTGCCACAGTGGATGCTTTTAAAAGGTTTATTCCTTCTTTGTAATGTTCTATTTTTCATGAGATGGTTTTGTCTGTTCTACAATTCAACTCAAGAAAAAACATTTCTCTGGGTTTTTGTCTCTTTAGAGGAGACGCATCACTCTTCTTTTTAAAGGTTAGTCGTGGATAATAGCGTATAGGTGTGCTTTAAATGTCAACGGTTTCTAATGAAAGGAATAGAAATTCAAATTAAAGCCATTAAGCCCAGCAGCTCTTTGTTGGCCAAACCTGCTGCAGTTCACAGCTCCGAGTTTGTGCACGAACGACTCCATCTCTGGGTCATTTCACCAATATGGAGCATTTCTGCACTCCAAAGCCATGCATGTATATCGGAGCACAATACTTGAAAGAGAAAAAAGCCTTTCCTGGGGAATATTAGGCTGAAGGGAGGTGTAATTTGTAAAAATTGTCATTTGGAATGAATTTGACAGGGGAGGATAATGCAGTCTCCAGAGCCGACTGCCCATCTTTCCCCCTCTTCTCCGATAGACTCCGTCTTGTGAAGGCAGATGCTTCCTTAACATCCCAGCAGGAGCCTCCTGCTTGGAGACGCTAGGCTAACAAACCGAATAGCGTAAACACAGACTTCAAAACGAATACTTGATGCTGTGCGAGTTTCGCCACGTTGCCCCGCTTTGAGCTGTAGCCACTGAGATATGTTTAAAGAAGCCAACTGTAGAGGCTCTGGAGGGTTTTTATGAGTAAATATTTAGAGATTTTTGTGAGAACCCCGTTGATACATTAAAATTGTAAATATGCAGCCAGGAATAAAGTGGATTTAGAGCATGGTACAGCTAACCGAACATGCTGACACCCTGTTGTCGTTTCTCCAGATGAGGCTGGTTTGTTTTATGTCGCTGGTTGGTTTGAGGATTGTTTGACTCCTACATCTCTAACATTAAGATGGAACTATGATGGGGCTCTAACTGAATACAACTTCTTAGATTATCAGTTTTCTATCAATTATAGGTCTTATAGTGGGTCCAGACTGCAAGAGTTTCAGGCCAATCCTCCTCCATCTCCTCTCCCAACAGTCAGAAGAAAGATCTGGTCCAGGATCTTGGTCTGAACCAACGTTCATCCCAGATTATTTGGTAATAAGAGGTTGAGTAGCATTTTAAATTAATTTTGACAAAGCAAAACGGCCGATAAGATCAGCACTTCAAAAATAAAATCATCTTCAAACAACTCCAGACAGATTACAGCTATTATTAGCTGACTTTGGATCAAATGTTGTTGAACGTTGTTGAGTTTCTCTGGGGAAATCAGAGTAGAACTCAGGTTGTGTGGCAGTAAACCGTCTCCATGTGATGTGGTTGAAAGCTTCTGAGTTGGTTTGAGGATTGTTTGATGCTACATCTCGGAGATTAAGATGGAACTATGATGGGGCTCCAACTGAATACAATTACTTAGATTTTAGTTTTCTATCAATTATGGGTCTTACAGTGGGTCCAGACTACAAGAGTTTCAGGCCAATCCTCCTCCATCTCCTCTCCCAACAATCTGAAGAGAGATCTGGTCCAGGATCTTGGTCTGAACCAACGTTCATCCCAGGTATTTTTTATTTTTTTTATGAGTAAATATTTAGAGATTTTTGTGAGAACCCTGTTGATTCATTAAAATTGTAACTATGCAGCCAGGAATAAAGTGGATTTAGAGCGTGGTACAGCTAACCGAACATGCTGACACCCTGTTGTCCTCCCTCCAGATGAGGCTGGTTTGTTTTATGCTGCTGTCCTGAATGGATGGCTTTCTATCGCCGGTAATGAGCACCATCGAGATGAGGTGAAGTCACTTTAGGGGCTGTCTGGGCAACACATGCAGCCTTCCCAAGATGTACGACCGCAAGCTGCCTCCCCTCCTGGCTCACCTCCCACCTTCCTCCCCGAAGCTCTTGTGGTTAAGGGCCTTCTTCCTGCCAGAGGAGGCCGACTGTTGCTGTTGGAATTGCCACGGCCACTTAAAGGGCTTCTCTCAATCAACGGGGAGACTGCATCTCCTTAAACGGGGCTCGGGGATCACTGGAAAAACACCAAACAAGAAGCAACACCTAATCTCGCATGCTCCACGCTCTCCAGTTCAGAAAAATGCATTCAATTTATACTGACAAATAGGGAAGAGATTTCTTTAAGTGTTTCATTTTGATAGTAGGTGGCCAATTTTGTGAGTATATTTTCCTCTCCCGTCTCCAAGCGAAGCAGGAACCCGTGGCCACATGGGTGTAGCGTAATGTTTTCTCCATGATGGATGATCATTTACCTTCAGCGGAGGCCGGTGGGCTGGGCTCCATGCTACCACGCTATATGCTAACGCTGCACAGACTGACAATGAAATGGAGAGTGCCATATTGCAATATTGGAAAAAAGGGAGAGGGAGGAGAGATACACAGCTCTCCAACAGGGAAGCAAAACACTGCAATCTGTTCTGGCAGAACAGACTGAAGCGATTACAGCGAGGAAAATATTCAGTTTGGGTTTTTTTTTCTTTCCCTCCTCCTCCTCTCAGCCTCATCTGTCATGGAGTGCATGAATGCTCTGACCAGAGTGAGAAGGAGATGAGACGCAACAGGCGCTGGAAAAACATGCCGCGATGTTTGTAGCATCTAGAATCACTCTTGGTTTTATGAATTATATCCGTCAGGAAGCAAAACAGCCGATGATGAGATTAGCACTTGGAAAATAAAATCATCTCCAAACAACTCCAGACAGAAAGCAGCTATTATTAGCTGACTTTGGATCCAATATTGTTGATTGTTGCTGATTTTTTTTTGTTTTGTTTTTGTTTTGGGGCTTTTTTACTCCTACATCTCTAACAATAAGATTGAACTATGATGGGGCTCCAGTTGAATACAATTACTTAGATTATTAGTTTTTTTTTTTTTTTTTTTTTATCAATTATGGGTTTTATAGTGGGTCTAGACTACAAGAGTTTCAGAAGAGAGATCCGGTCCAGGATCTTGGTCTGAACCAATTATCTGGTAATGTGATGTTTGTAGCATCTAGAATCATCCTTGGTTTTATGAATTATATCTGTGAGGAAGCAAAACAACCGATGATAAGATCAGCAGCTGATGAATAAAATCATCTCCAAACAACTCCAGACAGAAAGCAGCTATTATTAGCTGACTTTGGATCAAATTTATGAGTTTTTCTGGTGGCATCAGAATAGAACTGAGGTCACGTGACAGTAAATCATCCCCATGGGGAAAAACCTGGTTGGGAACTTTTTAGTTGGGCTTTGAGTCAGAGATTGTTTTGATTGCTGTTGTTTTGTGTCTCATTTTTGTTGTTGTTGTTTTTTTTTTTTGTCTGACTTGTGCCATCTTTTTTTGTCGCTTTCTCATTTTGGTAATATTTTGTTCTTTTTTTTGTTGTTTTTTGTCTTATTTTTGTCAGTTTGTGTTTTGCTTTATTCGTTGTTTTGTGTATCATTTTTGTTGTTTTGGGGTTTTTTTCTCTTGCTTTTGTTGTTATAGTCTAGTTTTTTGACATTTCGTTTTTCGCTTTTGACAATTTTATCTTGTTTGTGTCGCATCTTTTTGTCGCTTTGTAACTTTTGTCAATTTTTTTGTCTTTTTGTTTTGTTTCATGTCATATTTTGTCATTTTGTTTTCTCTCAATGCACAGTATGAATAGTATTAATCTCCATTTAGTTTCCATCTGTTTCCCCATGAGATCACATGCGGTGATGCTCTGCTCTCTATGGAACATGAACCTTCACATCCTGCAGTGTGATGCACCATTATTTTCACATCTTGTAGTATGTGAATGTCTGGGATTAGAGAGAGGAATATCTGTGAAACCAATATTCGGTGTTTTGAAACTGTCAGAATCAGCTAGGACTGTAAAATTTTTGAGCTCAGTATTTATAGGCTTTTACAAAATCAGATTTTCACGCCAAAATATTTCACAATAATGATATTATTAGGATATCTAGGGAAAATTTGTAAAATCCATCAGGCAAACTCATCTTTAACTTGTGAAACAGGAAGTTCTGCACTGGATCAAAAAAAAAAAAAAAAGTAAGGATTTTACTAGTATTCAGCAGAGAAGAAAAAATAATGTCTGCCCCACTTCTTATTGGGGTGACTCACATCCTGAAGAAGACTCTGATTCATACCACACTGGTTTATCCATGTAGAATAAAGGATATTTATATTTAAAATCAGAGTGCCTCGGATGCTCTGCTGGCAGATACGAAGGATTTCCATTGAGAAGATTTGGGATATTATCGCTTTATCTTTCTTTACTGTCTGTTTTGTCTCTTTTTTGGCAAATTAATCACAAAATATGAATGAGGGGAGCTGGAGAGACGTCTGTAACCATAACTGTACTGCATGTTGTTCCTATGTGAGTGTTTTTTGTCAATACCTGCAAGTCGCAGCTGTTTCTGTTGACTACGAAGAATTAAAGACTTCAGAGACATCTGTTAAGGACAAATAGTTAACAACAGTAAAGGTACTTTTAGGACAAAAACCTCAAAAGTGTTAACGACAACAAACTTTTCAAAAAATAGCTGTAATTGCAGAAAATGTATCGCAGTTTGTTGGAAGGAGCGTAATCCCCTGTTGTTTCAGATGTTTTAATGAGTTTCTATTCTGTGCTGCATATTTAAAATGATGTATAATTTAAGGACAACCCCAGTGAATTCAGTAAAGTTTGTTGTGCTTTTTAAGAAATAAACAAAAATCTGATCAAGTTGCTAAAAGGATGAGTTGAAAAGAGGAAACAGTAGTATTATTTTGTTGTTTTGGTTCCGTATTTCATCATTTTTCCTACTTCTTGAGGCTATGTTTGCTGTTATTGAATTGTAATTTTGTTTGCTTTTTTAACTGCAAAGGGAATTGATATTTTTGGTCTTTCAGGAACACAAAATCTGAAATATTGTCATGAAATCATATGTATACTGTAAAAAAATGTTTTTACGGTAAAATTCCAGCAGCTACGGTCACCAGAACGCTACCGCAAAATTACGGTAATACATTTTCTACATTTACAGTAAAGAAACATATTGATATTGTTGATTTTAGGGTTAAAAACATGCTTCATTCCATATTTTACTGTAAAAATAAGTTTCAACCTTTAAAAATTTAAAAATTTACATGAAAATACCATATAAAATGAAGTGTGTGTAATTTAATATAAATATTACAGTATTTTTCCATCATCAGCACAACAGTTAGTGTATTTAACACTTAACGTGTATTTTTAGTAAAAATTGCAGCTAAAGCTGTCATAAATATTCAAATCTGTTAGTAACACAAAAGTACATCAATCCGACCGGTAACAAACTGTATTTTTTCATGTAATAAACGATGACATTGCTGGGAATTTACTGTGGAAAAACTGGATTCTGTTTGAAAATTAAATGCAAAAATTACAGTATTGTTCTACATATTACAGCATTTTTCCATTAACCCTCCTGTTGTCCTCATTTATGGGCACCAAAAAATATTGTTTCCTTGTCTGAAAAAAATCAAAAAATTCAGCCAAAAAAATTCCCCAAATTTCTGAAAATTTACAAAACCTTCAAGAAGAAAATTCCAATAATTCCTTAAAAGTTTCCCTAAAAAGTTTTATTTAAAAAAAAAAAAAAAATCCCCCAAATTTGGTCAGAAAATTCTTGTAAATATTTTTTAAAAATTTGTTAAAATCTTCCAAAAAAAATCCTAGAATCTAGAATATCTAAAGTGATTACATATACATTATCTTCTTTAAGAACATTCAGAATTTTTTTGGGTGAATGTTCTTAAAGAAACGTGTTTAACATTTCCTTTTTCTACCAAAAATGTAAAAAATTTCCCAAAAATGTTGAAAATGTGGACATCAGAAGTTTTACTGTGAAAATATTGTTTTTTTCCACATTTTCAGACCTTAAAATGGGTCAATTTGACCCGCAGGACGACACGAGGGTTAGAAACTGTGCAGTAATTGGGAAATGTATTTTTTCAAGAGGAAAAAAAATCTAAAAAAGACACACTTTTCTCCTGATTAATTTATTTACGGTGATTCAGGGTTAAATAAACTGCATCAAACTCTTTTAGAGTTTACAGATTTTTCCGTTTTTTTTCTGGTTTGACAGTTTTTCACCGTAAAATTCAAACATTTTTTACAGTGTAACTTTGTTCCTACTTTCAGTCAGCTTTCTCCTCACATTTCCCTTCTGTCGTAATCCCACGAAGACCATAAATATGAAAGAAATGATCACATGACATGCTGAGTTTTGAACACAGCAACACGTTGAGCTTTGAGTGAAAGCAACAAGTGCAGGGCCCCATTGATGCTGCAAGGCATTCTGGGAAACACAGTTAAAGCAGGGGTAGAGGAGGTAGTTTGAGGTTGGGTGGTTGCCCTAAAAATAAAACTCCCAAAATACACAGGACATGAAAACCCGACGATGATATGATGCCTGGGATGCACCCGTCTCTCCTGACAGGCTTTCCTGGCTGTTTTCCCCTCTAGAAATGCATAAATGTGAAAATATTTTTCCACGGTTCCAGCGCTTATCACTGTGACACTCGGGCCAGACAGCCTGAGGTGCTCCCAGCCATTTCACTGGTATTTTTGAAGTAGTGTGAAGTAAAGATGATGCCATTATGCAGCCATATGTTCCATTTGAACACAAAGACTGAATTCAAATATAGCCCCATCTTTGTTTCCATCCTGATACAATTCCCTTTGATGCAATATGCGCCCAAAACCGAGCTGGCAGTTTATCTTTGGCACATTTATGATATTCAGAAGCTTCTGCCAAACTGGGGGAAAAAAAACTAATTATACCAGAAGTGGCTACAGAACAGAATGCTGATGTCAGAGCAGCTAAACATCTGTATGAACCTGAACACACCACAGCTAAACATCTGGATGATCACACCACAGCTAAACATCTGTATGAACACAACACAGCTAAACATCTGTATGAACCTGAACACACCACAGCTAAACATCTGTATGAACACACCACAGCTAAAAATCTGTATGAACACGGCACCTCCACGTGAACCTGAACACACCACAGCTAAACATCTGTATGAACACGGCACCTCCATGTGAACCTGAACACACCACAGCTAAACATCTGTATGAACACGGCACCTCCGCGTGAACCTGAACACACCACAGCTAAACATCTGTATGAACACGGCACCTCCACGTGAACCTGAACACACCACAGCTGATCATCTGTATGAACATGGCACCTCCGCGTGAACCTGAACACACCACAGCTAAACATCTGTATGAACACGGCACCTCCACGTGAACCTGAACACACCACAGCTGATCATCTGTATGAACACGGCACCTCCGCATGAACCTGAACACACCACAGCTAAACATCTGTATGAACATGGCACCTCCACGTGAACTTGAACACATCACACCTAAACATCTGTATGAAAGCGGCACAGCTAAACATCTGTATGAACATGGCACCTCCACTGGAACCTGAACAAACCACAGCTAAACATCTGTATGAACATGGCACCTCCATGTGAACCTGAACACACCACAGCTAAACATCTGTATGAACATGGCACCTCCATGTGAACCTGAACACACCACAGCTAATCATCTGTATGAACACGGCACCTCCGCATGAACCTGAACACACCACAGCTAAACATCTGTATGAACACGGCACCTCCATGTGAACCTGAACACACCACAGCTAAACATCTGTATGAACACGGCACCTCCACGTGAACCTGAACACACCACAGCTGATCATCTGTATGAACACGGCACCTCCGCATGAACCTGAACACACCACAGCTAAACATCTGTATGAACATGGCACCTCCACGTGAACTTGAACACATCACACCTAAACATCTGTATGAAAGCGGCACAGCTAAACATCTGTATGAACACGGCACCTCCACTGGAACCTGAACAAACCACAGCTAAACATCTGTATGAACATGGCACCTCCATGTGAACCTGAACACACCACAGCTAAACATCTGTATGAACATGGCACCTCCATGTGAACCTGAACACACCACAGCTAATCATCTGTATGAACACGGCACCTCCGCATGAACCTGAACACACCACAGCTAAACATCTGTATGAACATGGCACCTCCACGTGAACTTGAACACATCACACCTAAACATCTGTATGAAAGCGGCACAGCTAAACATCTGTATGAACACGGCACCTCCACTGGAACCTGAACAAACCACAGCTAAACATCTGTATGAACATGGCACCTCCATGTGAACCTGAACACACCACAGCTAAACATCTGTATGAACATGGCACCTCCATGTGAACCTGAACACACCACAGCTAATCATCTGTATGAACACGGCACCTCCGCATGAACCTGAACACACCACAGCTAAACATCTGTATGAACACGGCACCTCCATGTGAACCTGAACACATCACACCTAAACATCTGTATGAAAGCGGCACAGCTAAACATCTGTATGAACACGGCACCTCCACGTGAACCTGAACACATCACAGCTAAACATCTGTATGAACACGGCACCTCCACGTGACATGAAAAAACAACACAGGAGCACGTCAGACAGAGAAATGACGCATTAATTCCCCACGGTCCATTACAATGCATTACTCCTCTCCAGCAGTTATTTATTCCTGCCTTGTAATTAGACTCGCCTGCAAAAAAAAGTCGATTTGTTTACCCTGATGTTTCTTCCTCATTATGTCTGGAATACGTCCTCCAGAGAATTACTCTGCATATAGCCTCCAGAGTACAGGGGTAGCCGGGGTTGTTTTCAGTGCTGATGGATAGTTCTTCCTTTGTTCTTGTACAGAAACAATGTTCGTTTTTTAGTTTTTCCATCAGCAGCCGAGGCACGGTCATTTGCAAAATCAACCAAAATCCAGTGGATTTTGGTTGATTTTTTTGTGAATGTTCTTAAGAAACATTTTTAACATTTCTTTTTTCCACCAAAAAATGTTCAAAAATTTCCCAAAAATGTTGAAAATGAGGACATCAGAATTTTCACTGTGAAAATATTTTTTTCTCCACATTTTCAAACTTTAAAACGGGTCAATGTTGACCGGCAGGACAACATGAGGGTTACAGAACATCTACTTGTTATTTTTCCTGTATTTTCTCAGTTAAAGCAGTCTAGATTTTCAGTAACACTAAAGGAGGAGGTGATAGGCAGATCGCCGGCTGTCTAACACGTCGGGCCTTGCTGGAAATCACACGTCTCTGGCTGGTGTTACTCGCAGCTCGTCTCAGCAGGATCCTTGTTAACGGGATAGCGCCTCCAAATCTGCTCCTGCAACACCTCCCAGCTCGGGTCATTACTGCCGACGCCCGGCCGGATCAGAACACGAAGCATTTCCTCCAATCAGGCAGAAACGCACGGAGGGGACGTACAACAACAACAGCCTGAAATGACATGCAGAGAGAGGTGAAGCTCTGGTGCTATGGCAGGCGGGCTGCAGATGAATAGATCTGGTGTGATGCTACGAACACACCCAGCCCATGTGTGACTGTGCAATTACAGCACATTTACTGCACCAGCTGCTGCATAAATCGAGGCGTTTGTGCAGCGTGGTGTGACAAACGCTCCCAGGAGACTGAGCGGTTGCTGGCTTTGAAGGTGAAATATAGCAGAAATATATTCACACTTGAAATTGTGTTAAGAGAATATTAAGTCTCTGGTACAATTGAACGTTGCAGGAATACTATATGGAATAACGTCAGTCTCGTAAAATTTCAGGAGGATAAGTTGATCTGAGCAAAGGATCAGATGAAAAATCAGGTTAATGTGGATAAATTAGGATTAAATATGGCGGGAAAATGTCTGGATTAGTTGTCTGTCATAAAAAAATAGAACAATGTTGGGTTTTCTCCAGAAAACAATATAGTAGCGGTTGTATACCTCCTTCCATCTCCTAATTAAATGCATAAATATCTAATTTAGATAAACTATTTAAGTTGCTAACATTATTTTAATGTGTTGGATTGACATAATAAGGTTGGTAATTCAAGTTTACATTAGCTGATTTGAAACTAAATTCAAGTTGAAGCTGTTTAACCCTCCTGTTGTCCTCATTTACGGGCACCAAAAAATATTGTTTCCTTGTCTGAAAAAAATCCAAAAATTCAACAAAAAAATTCCCCAAATTTCTGAAAATTTGCAAAACCTTCAGGAAGAAAGTTCCCATAATTCCTTAAAAGTTTGTCTGAAAAGTTTTATTTTTAAAAAAGTTCCCAAATTTGGCAAGAAAATTCTTGTAAATATTTTCAAAAAATTAGTAAAAATCTTCCAAAAAAATCCTAAAAATATCTAAAGTGATTCCATATATATCAGTAAAACTTCTAATATTTTCTTAAGAACATTCACATGAAAATCTTTTTTTTATGTGAATGTTCTTAAAGAAACTTTTTAAAACATTTTTTTCCACCAAAAAATGTTCAAAAATGTTGAAAATGTGGACATCAGAAGTTTCACTGTGAAAATATTTTTTTCTCCACATTTTCAAACTTTAAAACGGGTCAGTTTGACCCAAAGAACGACACCAGGGTTAAAAAATTAGTGTGATAACCTAATTTTTCTTTCTTTCTCTCAACTTGCCTGGACAGTTTCAGATGGTTAGGATTAAGAAGAATTAATTCTGACTGTAGTGGGATAAATTAATTCCACTAATTCATAACAGTTTGTTGGTTGAACAGAATTTTATCAGAATCTGTCATAACTCAACAAGATTGGTTTTTGTTGTTCAGGACAAACATTATTTTTAGAGCGCTCTTGGCTTTCTGTGCCGCTTCGTGAACAGTTTAATTACTTTGTGGACTCCCTATAATCCATTCCAAAGCTACAATAATTCAACAATAAGCTGTCAAAACAGGGAGACCAGTGACAGTAAAATACAAACACGGTGCCAAGAAATTAGCATACAATAACACTGAAGTATATCCCTTTAAAAAGCCCATATTATGCACATTTATGGGCTTATGATTGCATTTATGGGATTTACTATAATATGTTTACATGCTTTAATGCTCAGAAAGCACTTTATATTTGGTAATACTGCAAATAACTGCAGCACTCCCTCTGCATCCGTCTGAAATGCTTCGTTTTTGCTCCCGTCTCTTTAACCCTGGTGTCGTCCTGCGGGTCAAAATTGACCTGGTTTAAAGTTTGAAAATGTGGGAAAAAATAAAATATTTTTACAGTGAAACTTCTGATGTCCACATTTTCAACATTTTTGGGAAATCTTTGAACAATTTTGGTGAAAAACAGAAATGTTAAAAATGTTTCTTAAGAACATTCACATAAAAATCAACCAAAATCCAGTGAATTTAACTGGATTTTGGTTGATTTTTATGCGAATGTTCTTAAAGAAAATATTAGAAGTTTTACTGATATATCTGTAATCACTTTAGATATTTTTAGGATTTTTTGGAAGATTTTTACTCATTTTTTGAAAATATTTACAAGAATTTTCTTGCCAAATTTGGGCGATTTTTTAAAAATAAAACTTTTCAGGGAAACTTTTAAGGAATTATTGGAATTTTCTTCCTGAAGGTTTTGCAAATTTTCAGAAATTTGGGGAATTTTTTTTGCTGAATTTTTGGATTTTTTTCAGACAAGGAAACCATTTTTTTTGTGCCCATAAATGAGGACAACAGGAGGGTTAAGGCCTCTCTGGTCAGACAAAAATGAGGCAACGTTGGTTATTTACTGTAACCTCAGATCTCAGGAATATAGAGATTTAGCTTTTGTTTTAGTGTTTATAGTGAGGAAACTGCTCAGTCTTTGTTTGAGGGCCAAACTAGCTACTAGGCAGGAGCGTGTTGATGTTGATACGTAGCAGAAGAAAAGCCTGGAGTTCAACCAAGGTGTTTCAGGTAAAGATCAGCATTGTTTTCTATTTGTCATATAAATTAACAGACCGGCACTAAAAAGCTATCCAGCACATTGAAGCTAAAAGAAAACCCAGCAAAAAAGCAGAAGATGGGCTCTTTAATGCCTGATTATTATAAAATTAGCTACACAGCAGTGTAGACATGCTGTAACACTGATTATTCAGAAGGTTGCATGACTTCTCCTGGGTTCAGGGATTTAGCCCTCCAACCTTGGACCAAACGCCGACCTCCAGAGCTGAAAAATGAAGCCAACAGAAAGTGCCAAAAACCGCCGTTCCTTCAACAGCTCCAAAAGCAAGCCAATCCCCGTAGACATCCGATGTTAAAAAGAGCAACTTTACAGCAGAAAGAAGCAACAAACAGGCCCCATCCTGCTCATGACAACTGACTGACTGTTTAACTCGTGGGTTTCAGTTGTTTTAGGGCTTAAAGTTCATGAACCAGAGATGTTTGCACAGTTCGCCTCAGCTCCAGTCTTTACTCCAATTCTTTACCCATTTTTGGACTAATCAAGTTAGAAGGCGTCGGGAAACACATTCAGGCTGGATTCCATGTTGCATACTTTGTTTTACTGTAAGTACAGAAGACAGCTGTCTTCACCGAATACGAACTGTTCCATGCAGAAAGTGTCCCATTATGATGAAGAAACACCACTTCATCATCATAATGCATATGCTGCTACCATCATCAGGACCTGGAGGAGTTTGTTGAGGTTTCAATGTTTATTATTAACCAAAACCAGAAATTGGAGAGAAACTTTCCAACTGTCCCTGAATGAATCATCTGTAACTCCTGGTTCCGTCAGAAAACTTCACCAAACCTCAGCTTCAAATTGGAATATTTCTTTAAAATCAAATCAAACCAACCAGCAGGTCTGAAAGGTGTTTTATCTTTTTTCATGCAAAAAAGCAGCAAATACATCATTTATCAAAAGCAGAAACTATGGACTGGGTCTTGAATAAATTATCTGTAGCAAACTGTTGCATCTGAAAATGCACAATCCAAGGTGGAGTACAACCGGAGAATGTAAACAAAGCCGTCTGATAGTGCTGCATGACAGCGTATTCATCCGCTCCGCGCACCAACTAGTTCCATGTAACCAGTTCTGATGTAACGCTGTAGGTCGAGGATGTCATAAACCGAGGACCTCCTGTGTGCTTTTACTTTTTTGCTAAAGTAAAAGCAGAATATTCTCCTGACTTTGAGCCGCTCTTTGTTCTTCTTCACAACAGAAGTAATTACGCGGCTGCAATGACATGAAATCAACCCAGACTGTTACCTAAACTCTGAGCACAGAAACTCTCCTGACTTCATCACCTCACAGGGGAGTTTGTTCAGTCGCCTCCTTCCACCGCTGACATCCTCTGTGACACTTTGCTGCCAATTAAGCCGTTCAGAACCCCAGAGGGAGGATTGGACTCATAAAGAGCCTGGATGCTGCCGTCACTTGTTGGAAAACACATTTTTTTTCCTCTCTGCTGAGGTCTTTTAGGAACATCTCTGCTCCTTCTGTTCCACATTAGTGTGATCAGAGCAGCAGATCCTTCTTCTGACAACAAAACTCCCTCCAGCAGCTTAAGCAGAGCTGTTATGAAGTGTGTATGTATTTTTAAGATCAGCTTTGCTAATTCATGCTCTGGAAATTTCTTAATTATTGAAGCAGCCCTCAGTGAGAGTCATAAACAGAAGTCACCAAGAGGGAGAAAATCCTCGTTCCTGTGAAGCACAAAGAGAATATTTCAGCATGTCGGTCTGATCTTTAAAACGTCAGGACTTGATGCTGTTGAATCAGTCGGTGGTGTTCAAGAACCGACACCGGCTGACATGAGCTGTCATTACAGCTGCAACAGATGGAGGGATAGGGACGACTTAGTTCTGCATCTGAAACTTTTTTCAATATTTTGGAAATTATTTTTTAATAGAGAAGATTCAGCATCACCAGAATACGTTTGTTACACTGAATATTCTGACATTTTCTGTTGCTGTAATTCTAGTCGGGAGGTTAAGCCCAAAAAATAGGCTTTTGGCTTCAAGTCATGATGCAAAGGTCCCCTTTGGTATGGAAGTACCTTAGGGTCATACAACTAAATTTATCCTAAGACACAAGTGAGATCACGCTTTGTATTGGAAATAAACAAATGTTTTCAAAAATGGCCGCCAATGCGCCGAAAATATTCTAGAGCCCATATCTTTGCTGCTGTTATAGGTATAATGACACATTTGGTGTCAAAGTGTACATTTTTGGGGTCAAGGAATCCAATAAAATAGATTTCAAGTTTAAAATACCAACAGTTTTTCCCTTACCATGGCAACTGGGGGTAAATATGCACATTTCACATCAAAAATTGTGTCATCAGTGACTTTACTTATCTTTTCCTTCAAAAAGTTTTGTATTTAAGCAGTGCAGCTACTTCTGTACATTACATTTGTCCTAAGTAGCATGAGATTTCAGCTGGTCAGGAGTAGTATATGCCTAGATGCACCAGGGGCTGTAACAGCTGTAGCAGCTGTTGAAGGTCAAAGGTGACAGACTGACACTTTCAGGTTCGTATGACTTTCTCATTGAATAGAAAAAAAATTTTAAGGTTAGATAATTAGTAATTAGCTAGCTAGTAAATGGTTAGCTACATTACAACTAGCTAGCGACTAACTAGTTAGCTTCATTAATATTGAAGCAAGCACATAGCCTACATTTTGCTAGCTAGTTAGTTAGCTTCATTATTATACATATATACACAAATGAATTGCACTTTAGCTTATTGCACATGACAGTTTGCTAACTGTCATTAAGTGAGTTTGTGTGGTCTGTTGGAAGATGATTAGAAAGTCTGATACCAGCAGGAAGGAAGGACCTGTCGTAACACTCCTTCACACACTTGGAGTCATGCAGTCTGTCACTAAGGCCAGCAGGAAACCACTTCCATACCAAAGGGGACCTTTGCATCATGATTTGAAGTCAAAAGTCACTTAACCTCCCTACTATTGAGTTAAACACCTAAAAGGACGGTACAGACTTTAACCCTCCTGTTGTCTTCATTTAGGAGCACAAAAAAGTATTGTTTCCTTGTCTGAAAAAAATCCTAAAATTCAGCCAAAAAATTCAACAAATTTCTGAAAATTTGCAAAACCTTCAGGAAGAAAATTCCAGTAATTCCTTAAAAGTTTCCCTTAAAAGTTTTATTTGAAAAAAATCCCCCAAATTTGGCAAGAAAATTCTTGTAAATACTTAATACTTAATACTAAAGTGATTCCATATATATCAGTAAAACTTCTAATATTTTCTTTACGAATATTCACATAAAATCAACCAAATCCAGCAAAATTCACTGGATTTTGGTTGATTTTTATGTGAATGTTCTTCTGAAACATTTTTAACATTTCTTTTTTCCACCAAAAATGTTCAAAGATTTCCCAAAAATGTTGAAAATGTGGACACCAGAAATTTCATTGTGAAAATATATTTTTCCACATTTTCAAACTTTAAAACGGGTCAATTTTGACCCACAGGACGACACGAGGGTTAAAACAAAAACAGAAGTCCCTGACAAACTGTTTATTGTAAAATGCTGCCATATTTTAGCATGTTGGTACGAAGCCCCAATCTGGATATTCACAATAAATGTTTGGTCTCAAAAAAACAAAAAAAAAAAAAAAAAAAAGAGAGAGATTTAAATTTTATTTGAATTGTTTTATTAGAGATTCAGTTTGGTCATCAGGGGGGTGGACAAGAGAAAAATGACATTTTAGGGGGAATTCCAGACTTATTTGGTATTTTAAAATATTTTCAAACATTCTTTTCTCCTAGTTTTTATAGATTTGGTCTCAGGACGAGAACATTTACACAACTGCTGCATGTTTTAGAGTTTAAAACATGGATTAGTGGATGTAGAATATCCTCCACTTCTGGAATGACCTATAAATTAGATTATTTTTCTTGCAACCTAGCATTTGAGCGAGTTGAGTCTCTGCATTAAAATGTGTAAACGTTCATGTTATTTTGATTGTGCCAGCGCTGTGTTCAAATCTCAGTATGCAGATTAGCTGAGCAGAGCTGGCAGACGTGTTAACAACCAGAATGAGCCCCAGGCGTTGGCACACATCAACACTGGTGGTTATAAAATGCAGCCGCTTCTGACTAATGCAGCTTTAGGTCACTGAAACTGGACTGTTGGAGAACTCAGTCTTGTGTGAAACTATTCAAGAACCCTATTTGCAGCGCCGACATGGAGACAGATAAAACAGAGTTGGGCTTATCAGGTGATAAGATGCCCCCGGGTGTCTCCCTTCAGAGGTTTGAAGGCTCCACAGCTGAGCCGAGGCCCTGAGGCCAACCAGGACTCCCTGCGGGGATCAGGTCTCTGAGCTGAGGAAGACTCTGCTGACAGGGAGGACTCTGCTTTCCTCGTTGTTATTCTAAAACAGACCTGGCAGTTTGGAGAACAAATTAGTGGATGAATAGATTGGATAGATGTCAGCTCCTTTGTTTATGGAACTATTCAGTCACAATCTGCAACTGATCGGTTGAAAACTCCTCAACTCTGCATGTTTTTTAACCCTCGTGTCGTCCTGCGGGTCAAAACTGACCCGTTTTAAAGTTTGAAAATGTGAGCAAAAAATATATTTTCACAGTGAAACTTCTGATGTCCACATTTTCAACATTTTTGGGAAATCTTTGAACATTTTTTGATGGAAAAAAAGAAATGTTAAAAATGTTTCTGAAGAACATTCGCATAAAAATCAACCAAAATCCAGTGAATTTCACCGGATTTTGGTTGATTTTTATGTAAAATGGATGATGGATGGTTGGATGAATGGACTGATTAATGGATGATGGATGGATTGATGATGGATGGATGGATGGATGGATGGATGGATGGATTAATGGATGATGATAGATGGACGATGGATGGATTGATGGATGGATGATGGATGGATCAAAGGATGGATGATGGATGGATGTTGTTAGATGGATGAATAGATTGATTGATTAATGGATGATGGGTGGATGGATGGATGGATTGATTAATGGATGATGCATGGATGGATGATGGATGGATGGATGATGGATGGATGGTTGGTTGGATGGATGGATGGTTGGATGGATGGATGGATTGATTGATTAATGGATGATGGATGGATGGATGGATGGATGATGGATGGATGGATGATGGATGGATCAAAGGATGGATGATGGATGGATGTTGTTAGATGGATGAATGGATTGATTGATTAATGGATGATGGGTGGATGGATGGATGGATTGATTAATGGATGATGCATGGATGGATGGATGGTTGATTGGATGGATGGATGGTTGGATGGATGGATGGATTGATTAATGGATGATGGATGGATGGATGGATGGATGGATGGATGGATGGATGGATGGATGGATGATGGATGGATGGATGATGGATGGATGGATGGTTGGTTGGTTGGTTGTTTGGTTGGCTGGATTGATAGATGGATGGATGGATGGACGAATGGATGGACGAATGGATGGACGGACGATGGATGGATGGCTGGACGGATGGAGAAATGGATGGACGAATGGATGGACGGATGGATGGATGGATGGATGGATGGATGGACGGATGGATGGATGGACGAATGGATGGATGGACGAATGGATGGACAAATGATAGATGGATGGATGGATGATGGATGGATGGATGGATGGATGGACGGACGGACGGACGGACGGACGGACGGACGGACGGACGGACGGACGGACGGACGGACGGATGGACCTTTATTGGTATTATATATATTATGTATTATCTATTATATAATACTGGACACGCTGTATGAAAAGTAACTTCATCACAATTGCAAACACTCTCACAAAGCTGAGCCATGTTCGGTTTGGTGCCAGTTAACAGCATTTGTCGGTTATAAAAGACGTCTGGCGATCAGCATTTGGCAGTTTGAGCCTTCAAAGCAACAAGAGAGAACCAACAGAGCTCTGAAATGTCACAATCATCTGTGCCAAAAATCCTGGTGTCCTGCTTATAAAACTGCAAAATGTCCAATATGTCAACTGGAAACAGGAAAATCATTTCTATATAAGCCAAAATAACAGCAAGTGACAGCGGATAAAGAATGTTTTGTATGCTCAGTGTTGTATATTTATGATTTAAACTTCTTTAATGACAGAAGTTGTCTAGAAAGAATCACTTTTCTACTGAATGTACCAACATATCGGTTATATTAACTGAACTAAAAGAACACATGGTGGCAACAGCGACCTCTGTGGCCCCATGTGGTAATTACAGCATTATGGTGCACTAACTAAAACCTTTTCAGACATTAGAAACGCCACTTTAACACCACCCGTCTCATAAAGGGACAACATTTAGTCATTCAGACGTACAAAAGTAACAGAGAGAGACTTTAAACACACACTGTATGTACGCCATACACATGAGACTGGATAGAATATTAAAAAATGTATAATAATGCACTAATAATTTAAATCTGCTATGGAAGAAATGGTTTAACTGTAGCTGATAAACTGAATTTCACCTGTCTGAGGTGAAGAAAAGTACAAGATGTCATTTGATGTTAGATCCTGATCCATTCTGTCTCCATGTTGGAGATAATTATTGATAAAATAAATGAGAAGTTACTGAAGATAAAATTAGATGGTCTAATTCGGTATCCATACATAACATGCACATGCATAACACATGCTTCTGCTCAGCACAAGGTCATTTTTTTATCAAAGATTTCATCCATCTGAAATGATATGTCAACTGAGCAGCCTTGGAGGATGACTGCGCTCTCGGAGTGCTTTTCTAGTTCAAACATAAAATGCTGTCAGATTAATAAAGATGAAAGAGTTTTATATGTGCTTCTGCTCTCTAGTTTACTCTACGTTAGTGGATTTCGTACCGTTCGTCCTCCTGACTCACAGCCACAAACAGCAACAAAAGCAGAATGTGACTCCAACTCTTCAAACAGAAGTCCTGTCAGCGGCTGAATAAAGCAGCATTATCTCCTCCATCGAGACGTCTCTCTGAACCTCTGTCAGAACTTGGCTCTTGATCAGAAACCAGCGAGTCGAGGACTTTGCTATCACGGTGCAGCAACATGAAGCAAGGCCAGCCAACATTAGTCCAACAGCAACGAGGCCAGCTTGGCATCTGTCCCCTGGCCTTTTATTTCACCAAGCTTCTGGCAACGACAAGGAGCCGATCTGAGATTTACTCCTGTCTGGCCTCTTGCTAAGTCACTTTTTCTCCTCCAAGCTCCTCCGTCAACGTCTTCGGGGACGTGATCGGACAGTTTTAGGGCTCCGAACTGAATTAAACGGCGATGAGACTTCACTGCATCTTCCAGCTCCATGAATGAATGACACAGAACGTCACAGTTATTATAATAAACATTTCTGTCAATGAATCTCCCAGAGACAAAAATATAAAAGCAGTGAAAGATATACTGAGTTTATCATTGACTGAAATCAGCTCACGGCTCTTTACTGCAGGTCCCCCACTCTCTCTGTTTTCCTGTCTACCCACCTATTGAAGAAAAGCCAACAAAATCATTGATTGAAATATCTGTTTCAGTTGGTTTATAGCCCACTGCCAACTTAAAAGACAAACCAGGATCGCTTCACATTAAATAATGTTGGAAAAAGTAGTTTGACGTTTCTATCATCATGGTCTGCAAAGCTGTGCATCCCTCAGCTCTTTTCTTTCACTCTTACTGCCGAAATAGCCTCTTTTTTGGAAAGCTTTGCTACGACATAAATAAGCACAAAGTAAAAACACTGAAACACTCATAGACAACATAAAGAGACACAAACAGAAGACAGGAGAAAAGAAAACATGAGAGAGAAACAGACCATAACAACAGCATTCACTCCATTATAAATGAGTGTACCATCAAAAGCATTCTGCTGCTTTTTATTTTAAGAGCATTGTCGTTTTGAATAGAATTTAATCAAAGTTCTGTTATTGGAAACCCGTATTTCATGCAGAACACAACAGAATGACACAAGAATAATGTAGAACTGGATTTCTTTATGTTGTTTAAGTGAAAATATTTGATCTACTGTCCCCAGCATCACTTTTTACTGTTGTATTGTAACCTTATTTTAGCTTATTACTCCACCAAGAAACGGCGGAGTTATGTGATGATCGGCGCACATTTGTCCGTCCGTCCATCTGTCTGTTAGCAACATTATTCAAAAATAGACCAACGGATTTGGATGAAATATTCAGGGAAGGTCAGAAATGACTCAAGGAACAAGTGATTAGATTCTGGCAGTGATGCTGCTTATAGTCTGGATCCACGGATTTATTAAAGATTTCTGTATCATTGCCAGATAGCGGCACGGCGTCACTGTAACTATGACAACAAGTGAACACTACGTCAGCTGATTGTGATCCTACTACAAATCCACCACTGAGGACTTATCAGGACTTATCCATCAGAAATGATACACGGAACAACTGATTAAATTGTGGGGGTGTTTCTGAGACCCATCAGTTCCCGCCGCCCGCGACTTATTTAGGTCACATGATTCGGTATCTGTACATAACGTACACATGCAGAACACACGCCTGTGTTCAGCGCAAGGTCATTTTGTTCGTGGGACAATCTATATTAAATGGACACATTCTATGGTGCCGTAATTTCTGGAACAAATTTTTTCAAGATTTCATCTGTCGGAAATAATCCAACGACTGAGCAGCTTTGGAGGAGGACTGCGCTCTCTCAGTGCTTTGCTTGTTTCAGTTATGTATCGCACTTATATCTTATGATAAATTAAATTGTAGTAATTGGATTACTTTCAGGCACTGCATTTCTTATGTTCTGTCATCTGTTTTTTCTGAGTTATATCAGGCCAAGAATTTCCTTCTCGATTAATAAAGTTTAATCTCATCTTACTGCATCTTTCTGTATTCTGAAGTGTGGATTTCTTTAAAAGTGTAAATTATGTCAGAGTCATCACTGACAACCTGATTTAACAAGGTTAGTCACACTGAATCCGTCCTGTTGATTATTTCAGTGATAGCTAATATCAGCTCAGTAAATCAAATGTTTGACTTAATTTAAGACGGTTCACTGCACACCAGCTCAATAATTTCATAAATGCAAGATTAGATTGGTGTTATAGTGGCGTCGTGTGCCAAATGGAAATCTGGAATATTGGCATTTACATGTAGAATAGCTTTTTTGGTTGGTGTATAAAAAGGCGTAGTATAAAGAAATATTACATCACGTTCACCCTTTGTGCCATGGTTGAACATGTATAAACACGTACCTGCCACAGTGTGGTAAAAATTACAATTTATGTCAACAGAGACACTTAAAACTGATTTTAAAACCTGTTTTAAGAAGGTTAGTTACTCTGAACCTGTCCTATTGATTATTTCATAGCTAACCTTATCAGCTGAGGAAATATCACGCAGACTAGTTTAACAGTTTCACAAAGACAAGATCAGATGCATCAAACTGGAATGCTGGCGTGTACAGGTAAAATGATTTATTTAGTTGGAGCATAAAGAGGTTTAATATAAAGAAATACTGGGTACCAGTTAAACAATTTCGCAAATGAAAGATTAGCTGCAACGTTTTCAGTTTTACAATAATTCAAATCTGAAAGTAAAATGGTTTATTTAGTTGGAGCATAAAGAAGCTTAGTATGAAGAAATGGTACATCATTTTAACCCATGTGTTTCTTTTGATGTCAATAATGTGCAATTAATGTCAATAGAGACGCCCGAAACTGAATTTAAAGCCTGATTTAAGAAGGTTAGTCACACTCAACCTGTCCTATTGCTAATTTCAGTGCTAACTAACATGATCAGCTGAGTAAATAACATGCAAACTAGTTTAACAATTTCACAAATACAACCTCAGATGCATAATAATGTGTTCAGTTTTGCAGTAATTGCAATCTGGAATATTGGCATTAGTTTATGTGGTTGGATCATAGAGCTGCTCCATCATTTTAACCCGTGTGTTTCCTTTGTGCCGTGACTGCAGCAGGAATAAAGACGCACCTGTCACAGCGCTGGGGAGTGAATGGTTGGATCTGGGTGACATATGGGGGCTGCTGGAGGTGCGCTTCAGGTTCCCGTTGAACAGGTGGAAGCGCCGGCCTGCGGGCATCCTGACATCCAGAGAGTGGACAACCACAATGATGGGAGGAGCCCCGGCTGGCAGCGACCCATCCCTCGATCCCACAGCCGGAGGACGTGCCAGGGAGACGCCGGCTGAACGCCACGGCACCGAGCCAGGCCTCCGACAGCTCGGCCAGGTGGGATGGAAGGGAGGGCAGTCCTGGGAGAGGCAGCGGTGTGTGTCTGCACCGTTACAGGACACAATATTCTGAGAAACAATCACGCAACAAACGTACAAACCAGCCATGAAAAACGCTCAGACACACGCAAACAAAGGAATGAGGCTGGAGAGTCAAACTCATTTTAGTTCAGGGGCCACATACATCCCAGTCTGATCTCCAGTGGACCAGACCAGTAAAACCACAGCAGAATAACCTAGAAATAAACACAACTCCTAAAGTTTCCTTTGGTTTAGTGCAAAAATATACATTCTGAAAATGTTCACATTTAAGGAACTGTCTTTCTACAGAACATCGTGAACAACCTGAAATTTTTGAAGAAAAATAAGTTCAATTTCAGCATTCAGCCTCAGTTTATCATTTCCACATTACAACTTCCAGATCACAGAGCGTCTACAAAGGAACACAACATTGTGTCACCTGGAACTGAACCACAGAGGATTTACTTTAAAAAAAGAAAAAAAAAACCCCAACAAAAACAAGACAAAATTTTTCAAAAATGAGACGTGAAAAACAAAAGAATAATGAACAATCTAGTATTTTACTTTTTGATCCAAACAACTTGTCATGGTCTAGAAATTATTTTAAATTTATAGTTTTACTAATTTACAATCTGCAGTTAATGTGTTCTCTGGAATTTTAACACTTTAACGCTTTTGGCCCGCGGGCCACATGTTGGACACCCCTGCTGTAGAGCATCAAATCATCATGTAGAAAACTAAATTATTTCCTCTTTTGGTCAATTCTGTATTAAATAAGTCATCGTAACTAATGATCAGATGAGCCGTCTCAAAACATGAGACTCTCATTGGTCAATCAGCCGTCATCGCTGTGGACTCATTAACATGCTGTAGGAACAGGATTCATTAGAGCACTGAGGGGAGAACAGAAAGGTCAGGGAGGAGAGGGAGGAAGATGCAGAACCTGGGCTCGGTTCTGACACATCAGCAGCCATCAATCAGGAGCCTGAACCGTTCAGTGATCACAGATCTGTCCAGAGTCCACCTCAATCATCTCTCAGTAGGACGGCAATGAGTCATGTCCACTGATCACATGCTAATTAACAGTCCAGAGCATGACAGCAGCCTGGTGGCTTTGTTACCACAGTTATTCAGTTAAAGTATCTGACCCTATATGACACCATACAGTGAGTTTCCTTTATAATTATGTGAGCAGTAAGCAGGTAAAGAAGGATTTAAAAGAGGATACTGATTGTGAAGCAGGGAGTTCAGCTAAATGGAGCCTCTTTAACTGAATTTACATCCGAACGCTGTTAGAAGCAGGGCTGGTAAACAACGCCATACGTAGTTTTTATTTATCAAGTAACTTCAAAAAAGAGTAGCAAATAGAGAAAAAAAATCAATATTTAATGTGAGCACCCTTTGGATTTGAAATAACAGCGATTCTCAGAGGAACCGTTGAGCTCAGTGTTTGTCTCTTCATGTAATCCCAGACTGACTCATTTATGTTGTGGCATCCACTGTAGGAGGCCTCGTTTATCTTATCTTATCGTAGATGCTTCTTTATAGCCCCTCTAAGATCTGCTCTGCCTTCCGTTAATCTGGAGGCGTCTGAATGAGGATTTTTCCAGAAAAGTTGTGAAAACAGTCTTGTCAGGTCGGACCACGGAGACGATTCTGGATCTTTTGACGTTAGTCTGAACTGCATGCAGTCACATTAACACAGTGGTTCTCAAATTTTTTCTGTCGGGCCCCCCTTCGGAGGACCAAAAACTTTCGTACCCCCTCAATAACTTTGTGTGTGTGTGTGTGTGTGTGTGTGTGTGTGTGTGTGTGTGTGTGTGTGTGTGTGTGTGTGTGTGTGTGTGTGTGTGTGTGTATATATATATATATATCCATTATCCATCCATCATCTATACACTGCTTAATCCTCATTAGGGTCATGGGGGGGCTGGAGTCTATCCCAGCTGACTCAGGTGAAGGCAGGGGACACCCTAGACAGGCCACCAGTCTGTCACAGGGAAACATACAGAGACAAACAATCACTCTCACATTCACACCTACGGGCAATTTAGAATGATCAATTAACCTCAGCATATTTTTGGACTGTGGGAGGAAGCCGGAGTACCCGGAGAAAACCCACGCATGCACAGGGAGAACATGCAAACTCCATGCAGAAAGATCCCGGGAAAGCCGGGACGTGAACCAGGGATCTTCTAGCTGCAAGGAGAAAGTGCTAACCACTACACCACTGTGCAGCCCATATATATATATATATATATATATATATATATATATAAAAAACTGTGAAAACATGAATATGCAGGGCTGTGTGATTTTATCTGATTCCATTTTGTTGTTTTTCACAGTAAAGATCAGGGGTGTCAAACTCATTTTAGTTCAGGGCCACATTCAGCCCAATCTGATCTCCAGTGGGCCCCACCAGTAAAATCACAGCATAATAACCTATAAATAACCACAACTCCAACTTTTCCCCTTTGTTTTAGTTAAAAAAAAGTACATCCTGAAAATGTTCACATTTGATGAAGTATCTTTTTACAAAATATCATGAACCTGAAATTTCTTAAGGAAAACAAGTTCAACAGTAGCCTATTATGCCTTAGTTCATCATTTACACATGCATTGTAACTGCCAGGTAACAGTTTATCTACAAAAACACTAAACATTCAGTCACAGGTATCTGGAACTGAACAATCTAGTATTTTACTTCATGATCAGAAGAACTTGTCAAGTTCTAGAAATTATTTTAAATTTACAGTTTTACAAATTTACAGTTAATGTTGTTGTAATTTTGATCATTTGTAAAGTCGTCCCCGCGGGCCAAAATGGACCGTCTGGTGGGCCGGTTTTGGCCCACAGGCCGTATGTTTGACATTGCTGGTAAAAATAATCGGAGGAGATGAGCCGAGTACGTGACGTGATCGAGTACGCTGGTGTTCCGACTGCACATTAACGATGCGTTCTCCCGTTCTCTGGAGTCTGAACGGCCAGTGCATATACCATAGATATATATAGAAGATCATTATTATTAATATTTTTTATATCTATGGCATATACAGTCTATGGGCCAGCACAATTTCAGTATTGTTGTACGCCGCGAAAAACAGGCCGACGTTAAAACAATAGTTCAGCTAATTAGTTCCGTGTTGAAGGACCTTTTCCTCCCAGTCGCCCGCGCCCCCCTGACATGCCTCTGTGCCCCCCAGGGGGGCGCGCCCCACTATTTGAGAAACACTGCATTAACAGAATAAGTCCCAGCACACTCTGAGTCATGTGAAGTGATTTGTGGAGAGACTTTTCCACCTTTCAGCAGCAATATTGGCCCAAAAACATCCCAGAGAGCCAAAGACACCATTTACTGCCAAAGTCATAAAACACTTTTCTGTCTGCTGCGAGCTGAAAATAAAACTTTCCTGCCATGAAGATGGATTTCAACAGGTCAGATTAATGAGGTTCACCAAAAACAAAAATAAACATTAGCAGGAGCTGAAGTTTAGTTTGTTGCTTCCGGCTGTTAGTTGGAGTCTTTCCTCTGAACTGATTAAAAACCTGCAGAGTGACATTATTTAATTACTTATAACTATAAATGATCTGACATGGAGACTGGATTAACCCTCGTGTCGTCCTGCAGGTCAAATTGACCCATTTTAAAGTTTGAAAATGTTGAAAAATATATATTTCCACAGTGAAACTTCTGATGTCCACATTTTCAACAGTTCTGGGAAATCTTTCAACATTTCTTGATGGAAAAAAATAAATGTAAAAGAACATGTTTCTTTAAGAACATTCACACAAAAAAAATCACCCAAAATCCAGGAAATTTTGCTGGATTTTGGTTGATTTTTATGTGAATGTTCTTAAAGAAAACATTAGAAGTTTTACTGATATATATGGAATCATTTTAGATATTTTTAGGATTTTTTGAAAGATTTTTACTCATTTTTTTGAAAATATTTACACGAATTTTCTTGCCAAATTTGGGGGATTTTTTAAAATAAAACTTTTAAGGGAAACTTTTAGGGAATTATTGGAATTTTCTTCCTGAAGGTATTGCAAAATTTCAGAAATTTGGGAATTCTTTGCTGAATTTTTGGATTTTTTTTCAGATCAGGAAACAATATTTTTTTGGTGCCTGTAAATGAGGACAACAGGAGGGTTAATCAGGATCTAACATGTCACACTGTGGACTTTTCTTTACACGATCACATTTTACCAGCTGCAGCAGAACAGTTTAGCAGCGGATATTTTCAGATTGAAAGCATCTCAGCTGCTTGGATAGAGTTGTAGTTTATCATCACACATGGACAACATTTTCAGGGTTTTAGAAAACTATAAACACAGTTGTCAGTTATTTTCTGATGTGCATTCTTTTAGTTTAGATTAAACTTTTAGTCTGTTAGTGTATTATGAATAGTCTATGACTAGATCCAGTGTCAACATATTCATTTATTTATTCTCCTTTTATTTACATCACATTGAGGCTGTTCTCGAGTAAAAGAACTAAAGATGTTGACACACAAATAAACTTGGATAACAATAAAATATTAAAAAGCACAGATATAGAAATATTGTTTTAGCACTTTTTCAGTGTTTAGGAAATGATAAACAAACCAGACTGCTCGCTATTAGCTTATTATTTTGTCTATTTGTGCAATGTAACTTAAAGCACTGTCCAGTTCTACATGTATGGTGAATATTGCACATGTATTCTGGTTCTTATAGATTTATTGTTGTGTCTGAATGATGCTGTGAGTAACAGTAATGTAAAACTTACAGCTGAAGCAACAGTGTTGAGCTCCCCATGTCTGAAAAGGGCTGAAGTCGCCCGTCACTGTGGACAATAAAGACACCGTTTTGTACTGAAATGAAACTATTGTGCTGTAGTTTGGGGTCCGATGATGCTGATAGGAATCTATGCCTCTTAACACAATACTACATCTGACTGAAGTAGATTCTTCTTTTGATACAGGATTCAGTTTAACCTTGAACATTATCACTGTCAATACGCTACAACATTAACAAGAAAAGGACTCATAGAGCCCAGTCCTCCTCCAAGGCTGCTCAGTCTTTGTATCATTTCTGATGGATAAAATCTTGAAAAAATTTGTTCCAGAAATCACGGCACCATAGAATGTGTCCAGTTAATATCAATGAACCCACAAACACAATGACCTTGCACTGAGCACAGATGTGTATTATACATGTGTACGTTACGTACAGATACCGAATCATGTGACCTAAATATGTAGCAGGCAGCAGGAATTGATGGGATTCAGAAACACCCCCACAATTTAATCAGTTGTTCCTTGGATCATTTCTGATGGATAAGTCCTGATAAGTCCTCAGTGGTGGATTTGTAGTAGGATCACAATCAGCTGACGTAGTGTTCACTGGTTGTCATGGTTACAGTAACGCTGTGCCGCTATCTCACAATGATACAGAAATCTTGAACAAATCTCCACATTTATCCAAAATTATCAGAAATTTGTCCAGAACTTGCTCAAAAAATCCTCTTTTCCTGTTGACAATCTGTCCACAATGAGTTAAACATCTAGGATGGCTTAGAAGGGTTCCAAAAATGACTAAAAACAATAAAAACACGTCCAAAATGACTAATTTAACCTCAGAAAATATGCGTGTTCTCTAAATGCTGTTAAAATTTGTCAAAAATTACTGAAAATGTGTGCAAAATGACTAGAAATGACTGAAATTTGTCCAGAACTTGCTAAAAAAAAAAAAAAAAAAAATCCTCCTTAACTGTTCAAAACCTGTCCAAGATGACTTAATGGTCTGGGATGGCTGAGAAGGGGAAAAACTTACTAAAAATGGGCCCAAAATGACTTTAAAATGTCTTCAAACTATTAAAATTTTCTTTAAAAAGTGGGACTTATTCACAGTTACAGTTTTATAAACATTTCTGGTCCTCAGTGGTGGATTTGTAGTAGGATCACAATCAGCTGATGTAGTGTTCACTTGTTGTCATGGTTACAGTGACGCCATGCTGCTATCTGGCAATGATACAGAAATCTTTAACAAATCCATGGATCCTGACTATAAGCCGCATCACTGCCTAACTCTAATCACTTGTTCCTTGAGTCATTTCTGACCTTCCCTGAAAATTTTATCCAAATCTGTTAGTCTGTTTTTGAGTAATGCTGCTGACAGACAGACGGATTTACAGACAAACGTGCATCGACCGTCACTTAACTCCGTGTTCCTTGGCTTAGCAAGAAGCGAACAAGATCACACCAGTTTATCTGTACTTTATTTCTTCAGATTACATTGTGGAGAAGCCAGTAACAAAGTGGATTACTCCAGAAGCCTTTCAGATGCATGTTAGACACACATGAAAAGGCTTTTGGATGTCTTCATTAGCATGAAGTATGCGGTGCGGTGGGAAGTTGACATGATTTACATTCACAGATTTCAAAGACTGTTGTTCACTTTGTCGGATTAAAAAAGGGTTACTTTTAAAAATAGAAGCGAGGCGATGCTTCTTTAATCTCTGTGTGAACAACATGCCGGCCATCAGCATTAATCCCAGCTCTACAATAGAAGCTAAGAGCCAACAGCTTGAAGTTGGAGAGGCGTCCGTGGTGTTTTCCAACAGCAAAGACACTGAGAGGAGAGATAATACGAACCAGTGAAGCTGCACTGCAAAAACTCAAAATCTTACCAAGCCTGTTTGTCTTATTTTCAGTCTCATCGCACTTGATTTAAGATAAATTCACTTAACAAGAGACATTTCAGCAGATGGAGGGACTTATTTTAACCCTCGTGTCGTCCTGCAGGTCAAATTGATCCGTTTTGAAGTTTGAAAATGTGGGGGAAAAAAAAAAAAAAATTTCACAGTGAAACTTCTGATGTCCACATTTTCAACATTTTTGGGAAATCTTTGAACATTTTTTGGTGGGAAAAAAAGAAATGTTAAAAACATTTCTTGAGAACAAGGAAATTCGCTGGATTTTGATAGATTTTTATGTGAATGTTCTTAGAGAGAATATTAGAAGTTTTACTGATATATATGGAATCACTTTAGATATTTTCAGGATTTTTTTGGAAGATTTTTACTCATTTTTTGAAAATATTTGCAAGAATTTTCTTGTCAAATTTGGGGGATTTTTTTAAAATAAAAGTTTTAAGGGAACTTTTAAGGAATTATTGGAATTTTCTTCCTGAAGGTTTTGCAAATTTTCAGAAATTTGGGGAATTTTTTGCTGAATTTTTGTATTTTTTTCAGACAAGGAAACTATATTTCTTGGTGCTCATAAATGAGAACAACAGGAGGGTTAAGACAATGCATCTTAAATATCTTAAGTCAAACAATCTTGAAATTATCTTGTTTTGAGTTGTATTTTACAAGAAAACTCAAAATAAGTTCAATACATCTCAAATTAGGAGGTTACATGAAAGCAAAAATGTATTTTTGATTGAAAAACAATTTTTTTTAGCATGTTTGGATTATTTTAAGACACCTAAGCTTGACAATCCTGGTAAAATAGAGCTTAAAATAAGTTTTCTCAGCTAATTTCTCAATCTCAATATTCTAAATATCATATCTTTTTTCAAGAAATCTTACCAAGACATTTTTCATTTGTTCTATTGGCAGATTTTTTCCACTTATTTCAAGGTACAAGTTCCTTGAAATAAGTTTTTTTTCTTGTTTTGAGAGGGATATTTTTTCCAGTGTGTACATCTTACAGACAGAAGAAGAAGGGAAATGTGTTCCACCATGATGAATGAGACTCAGATCAGTTAAATATCTGCTCTTGGTGTAGACGGAGGGCATGCCCGTACAGCAAATGTGCCATTTTCATGTGATAGTCGTCTGCAGAGGAGTTAATGATTACGCTGTGAATGAAACTAAATCACAGCTCTCTGGATGAAATTATATTCCTCATCAGTGTCTTAACAAGCCGCCTCATTGTTGGTTTTGATAGTTAAAGAAGCGCCTTTTAGTAACTCTATGATCTTAAAGCTCAACCTTTGTCCTTTTATTCAGTATTTTTTAGGCTATAATAAGTGCTTAGAGTCACATCGTGTTCAGACATTAGCATACTGTCACAGCTCTATAGTACATGCAGTCTGCGCTATGATTCTCTGCAACACTTTTTCTGTTTATTATACAAGAAAATAATGTTTTGTAGCAGCACTGAATTATGTAGAATATGTACAGAGGACACACAACAAAAACTTCTCTTCTATAAGTCTATTATTTATTGCGCTGTATGCTATTTCCTAGTAAAATGTACATTTCTATGTCTATATTTTGTTTATCTTGTATTTTCCTACTGCTTACATTTCTGCGTTTGGATGGGGGCAGCTCTAATGTGATAATCTAATGAAGTATTTCTGATTCTGATTCATGTGTCCGGCATGTTATTATACTGTATTTACCACCAGTCATAACCCAGCTAGCATTTTTTGTTCTACAAACGTCCTGAGAAAGTTCTGCTAATTTTTCAGGGGGAAGTTTTCTTTTAGTTCCCAGAATGTTCTTCTGAAAGCAACAATAACCGACACCAGCGTTCTTTCTTTGTTATCATGGAACATTATGGGAACGCTTTATAGATTCTATAATTTGTTCCTTCAACAACATCCTTTGTTATTATATAACATTACAGGAACATTATATAAAGAATGTTCTGTCATCTGAGGTCTCAATAACATCTTAAAAATATTCTCTGAATGTTGCATTGAGAACATTCATCCTTTGTTTTCATTCTAGAAACATTTTAAAGACAAATGTTCTATAATGTGTTCCTTCAACAACATCCCCAAAACATTTTCAGAACATTGCATCCAGAATGTGTGTCTTTTTGAAACATTTTGCAGTACAGGAATTTTACATTACAGGAATGTTGTACAACGAATGTTCTGCCATTTGGCGTCTCAATAACATCTCGAATACATTTTCAAAATGTTAGTTTGAGAACATTATTTCTTTGTTATCATTGTGGAACTGTATTGAATTTAAGTGTTCTACGATGTGTTCCTTCAACAACATCCCCAAAACATCTTCAGAACATTGCAGCCAGAATGTTCCACCTTTGTTATTATACAACATTACAGGAACTTCTTATCAAGAACGTTCTGTCATCTCAGGTCCCAATAACATCTTGAAAACCTTTCCTGAATGTTAGTTTGAGAACATTCTTCCATTGTTATCATTGTGGAACCCTATGAAAATAAGTGTTCTATGATGTGTTCCTCAACAACATCTCCAAAACATTCTTAGAACATTGCAGCCAGAATGTTCCACGTTTGCTAATATATAACGTTACAGGAACCTCTAATAAAGAACATTTTGTCATCTCAGGTCTCAATAACATCTTAAAAAAAATTCTGAATGTTCCGTTGAGAATATCCTTCCTTTGTTATTATTGTACAAACGTTTTATAGAAGAACGTTCTATGACGTGCTCCCTCAACAAAAAGACAAAATGTTCCACCTTTAATACATCACATTACAGGAACATTATAAAACGTTCTGTATAAAAAGTGTTCTTCCTTCATTGTCATGGAAAACATTCTGTCCGACTGACAACATCCCCTGAATGTTGATGTTAAACATTCAGTTAATTTTATAGGAACACAACTACATTTTCTTTAAAAAGTTTTTAGAAGTTGATGGTAATGTAATCCAGTGCTGTGAGAACATTCCCTTCTGGCTGGGGAGTCCATCACACAGCGGAACCCACTCAACTTTCTAAAAGTTTAATTTAAATCACATTTAGCTGTTGTGGGAAGGGAAGCAGTGATGGTAGAGACCAGTGGGATGTTTACGACTTGTGGGTTCTAATGTCAACCTCAACTCAAGCTGATTGTGTTTACCGCCGAGCTGGTTTAGTTGGAGTTAAAAATACTTTGTGTTGTCAACACAGAAGTACACTCATTAAAGTAGTGTTTAATTATGTAGACGTGTATCAAATGAAGCCTTAATGTTAGATCTAGTCTGGTTTTTGCACCAAGTCATACAAATGTAAGCCTTCAGACAAATCCGATATTTTCCTGTAGCCACAACTGACCTGGATCTTGATGATTGTTTTATATAAGTTGCCTCTACTCCAGTAACTAACCCAACAACGACAAAAAAAGTCTGTTAGTGAGCATTCTTAATGGTACTTTTGAGTTTGCAATTTCCTGGAAAACAATTAAAAATACTGATGCCTCTCCAGACTCTTCAAATAATGATTTTGAACCCAGAGTGGTAGCTCCAACCCAGTACACGACTCCTACAATCACCCTACAATCATCATAAACATGTTGATTTCCACTATAAAGTTGGACATTTTAACATGAGGGTCTATGGGGATAGACTCAGTTTTATAATCAGCCTCAAGTAGCCATTTGAGGAACTGCAGTTGTTGGCGTCTTAGCATCAGCTTCACTTATCAGCCCTGGCATAAACTAACTTTGCATCCAATGAAAGTCTTCCTGAGGCCTTTGGAGATGACCAGTCAGGGCAAATGGATGTTTTTGGGAGGGGAAAGGCAGGAAAGGTTTTTCTAGCTTGTGTTTTTACAACAAACATTGAAATATGCAGAAGCAAACATCCCTCTGCTCCCCGCTTCATGGGAACTTTAATTACAGCAACTCCCACATGAAACAAACGCTTCTTATATAATATCAGTGAATGGAGTCATACAGGGATCCGTCACACTCCTCTTCCTAGACGGGTCCCATGTTTCTCCCTTTCACTTTCATCTGGTTTGTCTCGTCTCGAGGCTGCTTCTCGTGTGGTTTTCTTTTCAAAACCTTTCCTCTGAGGTCTGCTGTGTGTCTACTTAAAGTGGGCAAGGACTTTGATTTTCACTCCGTCTCTCCTCTCTCTTTTCACAACCAAAACTCCTCCACCTCCTCATCATCATCTCAGTCCTGCTTCTCATGTTTATCTACACCTTTATCATCATCATCAGCATCATTGTCGTCATCTGGTTCGGCAGATTTACTCACCAGCTGCTGCATCCTAGAGGCTCCTCGTTTCCTCTTATCTCTATGCACAGCTCTCCAGCACATTTCGAGGCCCGACAGCTCTTGTGTTGCTCTTCGTCTGCCGTCGTCTGCAGTTAAAGCCGTCACTGACCAAAACAGACAAGAGAATTTAGAATTAGGAACAGCTGCAGGTGATCTGCCCTGAAAGAAACATTCCACAAAAACAGCAAAAGCATGCAAAGAAAACGAAATATTACCAGAAAAAGACTGAAACACGATGAATCACATCAACAGAGCAAAGTCATCCTAGTAATTAAACCACGTGCAGTAAAAGCAGCGCAGACGCCAGTTGAACCTCCTGACTTGATCTTTCTTTTCTTTCTTACAGCTACATCATTATTATTGTCACAACAAGTTGAACAACACAATGGTTGCACTCATCTTGTTATTAAGTTGTTGGGTTAATTACAGGTTAAGATGCTCTTCATGAACCCCAGTTTTCACTCCCAAACATGTCGTCATCTCTCTGATATGAGAATCTAATAGAAGCATTAAAAGCTGTTTGGTGCTGGAAAAGACACGGAGAAAAAAAAGCTTTATTTAGAGTTGTTGTCGACTACTTCATTAATCAACAATGATTTCAATAATTGACAAATGAGCTTGAGTAATTTATCAAAATTGGTTTCTTTCTGCCTCTACAACAGTAACTTGAATGTCTTTGGGTTAAGGATGTCATTGTAGGCTTTGGGAAATAGTAACAGTTTCTTTTTACCATTTTGTGACACTCTATACACCGAATAACAAATTAATTCACTGAGAAAATAATCAGCAAATCACTTTTTTAGACCTGTCTCTGTTTCTTTATGTTAACAAGTCTTTAACAACATAAAGGAAAAAGGGGATGCACAAGGCTAAAAAAGACCTATATTTGAAACAAAAACGGTTTATAGATGTTAACGAGTACACTAATGATTGATATTATTTAACTTATTGTACATACATTCATTAAATAATGTTACTTTTTGTTATCTTGTGTAAATGTTGTGTAAGAATGAAATATTTGTAAGAATACTGACTTTTTATGGGGCATTATTTACAGTTTGGTCATGTTTTTTCCCCAATGGTAAACATGTAAATTAGTGCTTTTTTCCATGATTATTTTACCTATCTTTATTTGGAATTTAACAAAACATGAGCAAATCTGCGAAGTAGTCCCAAATTAAAGCTACAGCTAAATACAGCACTCAGGAGCAGCAAACAGAAACGCTGTGTGACTCATATGGAAGCATTCAGTGCATGTTTAGTGATAGAAGACATGAGCAGCAACATGTCAGGCTGTTTTTAATGTGTGAGAACCTTTGGGCTTGGCTGTCTGATTGCATCGCAGGTAAAACCACTTCTCATGTGGTCCAGAAGGCCATCTGGAGCATTATCCAGCACCATTCTGATGATAGAAGCCAGAACACATTTCTCTGACCTTGTGCAGTGAACTCAAACAATACAGTGAATTTATGAGCATCAGCAGCAGCGTTTTCTTTTTTTTTCTTCACTTGTTCTTTGGGAGAAAAAAAGCTTCCACAGGATGTCATGTGAAACGGCTGGCTGTTTTTAAAATTGAAGCCGCAGCTTGGCCAAGCAAGAACCCGTCTCTCAACGTCTCATCAGCCATCTGGACGTAACTCAAGACGAGGCATGGAGCCAGATTTAAACAATCCGTCCTGTGGGCTGCTGGCTGACTGATGAGGTGCTACGCTGCAGCCGTGACCCCGCTCGGCTCGCAGCTTTTTCCAATAACAGAATACACTCATAGTGGCGTGTCCACACTGCCCTGATATAACCGTCTCCATTACAGAGTGTCACCGTGGCTGCATGTGAGCGCACACATGCACCAAGCAGCGAAGCTCCTGCGGTGAATTCCACAGTGAGGCCCGTTGAATGGAGGCTACAGGGCCCATAATAAAACCCAGCGGTTGTAAAACATGACATTTGACAGTAGCAGAGTAACCTAAGAGATGTGACTGTGGCACTCGTGAATGACATGTCTGGAAGTAATGGCCACGCTCTAATGAACGCTGGGGTTTATTTTAGCCGTTTAAAGTGAGAAAACAAACACTTAACCCACGTTCCTCATGGTCACTTTATATCTCCAACAGCTAGCAGCTTGCACCTTTCATTAGCCATCGACTGGTATGGGTTTTCCAGGGCCGATAAGAATGTAGATTATCGGTGATCGAAGAAGGCCAAGGACCAGTTTTTGGAACAAATATTCATTAAATGGAATGTTTTAACAGCATAACTAGGCTTCTCCATTGATAACTGAAGACTTTGGTGGATCTGACCACCTGTCACCATGACAACCACACACCATCAATCACTATCTACCAACAAACATCCTGGTGGTTTCTGTAGATGTATAGATTCAAAAGACACACACCACAACAATAATGACACAAAACAACGCAAAGAGATGCAAAATGACCACAAAGAGACGCAAAACAACCACAACGAGAGGCAAAACGACCACAAAGATTCACAAAATGACCAGAGACACAAAATGATCACAGAGACACAAAACAACGCAAAGAGATGCCAAACAACTACAAAGAGAAGCAAAACGACCACAACGAGAGGCAAAACGACCACAACGAGAGGCAAAACGACCACAATGAGAGGCAAAACGACCACGAGAGGCAAAACGACTACAAAGAGATGCAAAATTATCACAAAGATACACAAAATGACCACAAAGAGGCACAGAATGACCACAACGAGATGCAAAATTATTACCAAGATACACAAAATGGCCACAAAACAAAGCCAGAGACAAAAAAAAACACGCCCACACAAACCAGCATCCTGGTGGTGTCTGTAGATGTATAGATGCAAAATGATGGCAAAGACACACACCACAACTACAAAGACCCACAAAACAACAACAATGACACAAAACAACTACAAAGAGACACAAAATAATCACAGAGATACACAAAATAGTCACAAGGCGATGCAAAATGATCACACAGATACACAAAATGACCACAAAACAACAGACAAAAAACACACAAACAAAACAACACCACAAATAGACTCATGAGCAGCTATAGAGATGCAAAATGATCCCAGACTAAAAACATGTGAATGTACATGAGAGGAAAGGTGATTTCAGATAAGGAGTGTCAGTCGAAGGAGAGGAACGTTACCCTGGTGGATGTGACCTCCTGTCGTCATGACGACCACACACCATCAATCACCATCTACCAACCAGCATCCTGGTGGTGTCTGTAGATGTATAGATGCAAAATGATGGCAAAGACACACACCACAACTACAAAGACCCACAAAACAACCCAAAGAGACACAAAACAACTGTCACCATGACGACCACCATCTACCAACCAGCATCCTGGTGGTTTCTGTTCTGATAAAATAGAGGAGGCCCAACAGCTCAGACACAAAGACTATAGAGAGCTAATATGTGCCATTATGTGTTTTCTGCAGTATTCAGCAGCTTTCTGGAGGAATAAGATATTAGTTGATATAAACATGAAGGTCCCCCGTGGTGGAGATCCATTTCTATCCTGTTTTTATGGTCGCTATAAAATAAAAGCTGTTAAGATATGAAGACGTTTAACTTCTGCCATTTGACTCCCACTTTTCCAAGCCAATAAGAGTTTAACAAACTTGCTATGTTCCAACTAATGAAGCAACAAGTCAAACTTTGGCTGCTTCCAGGCGAGCCTTTCAGTAAGAGCACGTTTCATTACACAGCTCAGAATTAGTGGTCGACCGATATGGGATTTCCAGGATCAACAAGAATGCAGATTATTGGTGATCAAGAAAGGCAGATGACCTATTTTTGGAGTCAATATACATTAAATGTAATGTTTTAACAGCAAGTGATAGGAGAGAACCTGTAACAGGCTTCTTCATTAATAAGGTGACTATAACTGAAGATGGAAAATAGAAATAGAACTGTGCCACTGTGAGAGAAGCTAATTTCCAGTTTGTGGCAATAGCTTGTGTTTCTTGTTCAGTTTTTGCAGCTTCTAGCTGAAAGACATTTCTGAGACCACAGAGTGACAGACAAGGGATAGACCGATTATCATGGCTGATATTTAGCATTTTTCTGGTATTTTTATTAAGCGATACGCTACTTCATGTCTAATGCAGCTCTCTCTCTCTGTCTGTCGTCACTCTATGGTCTAACAAATGTCTCTAAAGCAGAAACTGCAAAATCAAAGTTTATTTGTATAGCCCTTTACAACAGCCCAAAGGGTGACCAAAGTGCTTCACAGTAAAAACAAGAAAATAACAAGACTGAATAGGAAACAAGCTAACCAGGATTAGCTGCTCTCACGGTGGCTAAGGTTAAGCTAACGGCTAGCGGCTAAGTTAACCCTTTGATGCATAACATGGGTCAAAAGTGACCCAAATCCAATGGAAAATGGGTATCTCCTGATGTGGTCTACGCATCAAAGGGTTAAAGTAAACTACAAATTAACCTGAAACAGAGTCTGGAAGACAATGATGCAAATAATGCTTTAAAATTTGGACCTTAGTGGGAAATAAAAGTGACAGAGAAAGATTAAGAAAATAGAGAAGAACTGCAGAAGACAAACAGTCGATCTCACATTAACAGAGGAGAACATCCTGATTTAATCACTGCTTTACCTATTTAACATATTCAGTTATGATCACCCTTATTCATAAAGAAACCTAGTTATGAACGACAGGTTCTCTGATATCACATGCTGTTAAAACACTAATGGATATCAGTCATCTGCCTTTCTTAATTACTAATAACTGATATCAACCCTGAAAAACCCATATCGGTCGATCCCTGCTACAGACAGAGGGAGGTGCATCAGAAATGAAGGATCACATTTAATTCATCAATAATCGGTCAATAATTTACCAATGCCAGACATTGGTTACGATAATCGGTCTGTCGTTTCTCAAAACGGTAAAAGCAACACAAAGAAAGCTGAGAAAGCTGTTCTACTTGACGAGTTGTGGATTTGTCACAGGGACTTCCTTTCCCAGGCTGCACTGCCGACCCCAGCCTCCCTGTACCTCTATTTGCCGTGACCTTGACGACAGCTCACCTAAATCTGGCTTAAATTACCCCGTATGACTGACTGAGAGCCACACAGTCCCCCATTCTTCCTCCACTCCACACAAACCCCCAATTCCACAAAAAAATGAAGAGAAAGCAGCTCCAGCTCAGCCTCCTCTCCATATCTGCATCTTCTATAAACCACCTGTCCTTGCTTCAGCCTGAAGGACTGCTTCCTATACGGATTAACGGACTCATTTTATTCACGGGAATCGGCCCGGAGCAGGTGCTGCACTGATCCACTAATCTCTACGTCAGATGGATTACCTGACTCTTAATCAATGATACGATTGACACGTCCACATCAGAAGTACAGTGACAATAAGCAGTGCAGACATCTGCTTTAACCTGATAAAGGAGTCTCACTGCAAAGCACATTTAAGTGCAGCTTTCTTCTGGATAAAACGTCAATCTGCTCCTCTCTGAGTGGAATTCTGCTGATTTTGTTCATCGCAAAACTTTCAACTGGCTCATAAAAGCTTCTCATTAAGACCACATTAGAACTCCATCCATCATTCATGTATGAACGGCATAATATCCCCTCATTTTTGGCAGATTCCTTTTTTTGGATCCTTTATCGCGGCTTTCTCTGTGCTTACGCCTCCCTGCTGCTGTAATGAGAGGAACCTGTGGAGTCTTTCAAGCTGCAGATACTTTTCTGACTACACTGAGAATGATTAATGAGCGTTATGAAGGGAGAGCAGGAAAGCCTCCAGAAATGTCCACTTTTTGTCCACGTTTCAAGAAGCTGACAGGAATGAAGAGGTCCAAGAACGGCGCTCTGAGGGACTCCACGTCTTCCTGTTTGACGGTAAACAGGTGGTTCCTTCACACAGGTTGACGTCTTCCTACACTAACGTAAGATATCAGACATTAGGCTCTCTGGGTTAACAGCAGTGAGCTCTACGCTGCTTCTACACCCCTCTGCGACTCTATTAACTCCATCATCCCTCATCGGCTAATTACTTCATGCTCACAGTATCGATCCAAGCTGCTACTTCTGGCATTTATGTTGTAGAAGATCACCTGCTGATGATGTGTCAGATCAGAAAGTACCTTTAGATCTTAAAGAGCCCTTACTACGCAGATCTACAAGTTTAGAAGAATATTTTTGGGGTCTTCTGGAGTATGTTTACATGCTTTAATGCTCAAAAACACATTTTTGTAACATTGTAAATTGCTGTAGAAACACTTCTTTTTAGTTCCCGTCTCTTCAAGGTTCCCCTCCAAAGTCTGTTTTGTTCTGATAAAAGAGTCAGTGTTGGTTTTAAACTATAATCCTAAATCTGACTATATACAGAGAGACATACCGATCTAACAGAGAATATATAAGATTAACTTTACTGATCTCTCATTGGACGAATTTACATTATATATGACATTTATCTAAACTACTGTTTAAATGTTTGGGTTCATTGAAAAAAAATGCTTTTCTTTCAAAAGTAAGAACTTTTGAACAGTAGTGTAAATATATATGGATTTTACATTCTGCAGCTTGACTGAAGTCGAAAAACACCATGTGTGGATGATACTTTACTTTATTTTAGTTCTACTTTTTAGTGATTTAATTATAAGATAGACAGATGGAGGGATAGATACTTTATTCATCCCCTTGGGGAAATTCAAGGTATCAAATAGCTCCCATGTTCCAATTAAGAAAAATGAGGTGCAGAGGAACGTGCAATTAACATGCATATTGTGCCATTGTGCCAATAAGGTGCAAAAATTGCTGATATTCACAATAAAGCTAGCAATTTAAAATAAGAAACTAATCACAGAAATGACTTGACATATCAATCTAATATCCAAAGTTTATGATTAAAAAGAAAACCAGTCAGGGATTTGGAGCAGAGGGCATCTGATGATCTGAGATCCAATGATGCTCCAGTGATCAATAGATATAATCCACTTGTTCCTGATCTGTTTTAACACCATAGGAGACTTTAATGTTCGTCATGTAAACTCCTCAGTTTGCAGCACAGGTTGGAATTGCTGAAATCACTGTGACGCGTTTGTCTAAAAAGTGCTGCTCATCCCTTTTTAACTTTAGTCTGTGAGGTGAAAATTGTTGTGTTTTGAAATTTTCCATGAACGCAGTCGTAGCAGCTCAACCTGCCAGTATCAGGAAAGTCTCCCTGAACGCGAGCATTAATGCATCTGAACCAGCTTTGGTAAAACCCAGCTCCTTATCCAAGCTCTATCTTTGTTTTAAACTCTTATTCCTTTTCTCTAGTGTTGCTGTGCAGCACACACTTATGTAAAGCTATCTTTGTGAGGACATGATACTTTCCTTTAACCCTTTAGCCACTGCAAAATGCCTTACTCTGACCTAAACCTGATTCTAACAGCCTGTTGAAAGGGTGTGAAAACAGTGAAAGGTCACGTCCAGCTCATACCTGCTGGGCTCAGGTTACAGAGGGGGAAAAGGCCCCTCAGGAAGGCTGGATGGGAGGTGGTGCTGCCTTCCAAACCTTCTCACTCCACCTTATAGGCTGTAATGAGCTGCAGCAACAGTTCATAAAAACGTGGAGCACATGGGAATGGGCCTTCCAATCTGTTCCCATTCCATCTTTGGGAGATTTGGTGTGGTTGTCGATGTTTGTAGCCCGTCTGTAGCAACAAACACACTTAAATCTGCTTAATCTCTGCACCTTTTTGTTTCTTTTATCCTTAAAATCGTCATCCAGAAAGTCACATCTCCTTCCTAATCTGGAAAATGTCTCCGTGTCATGAACAAATCACTCTGGTTGCTGTTTCACCATCTACAAGCTGTATTTACTGTCAACACACGAATTCATCAGAGCAGATTCAACTCCTAGTTCTGGCAAAAAGAACGAGATGCTACCAAAAAAACAACCACCAAGACACAAAAAAAACCACAAAGAGATGCAAAATGAAAACAAATAGAAATACACCAATAAAATGGATGCAAAATAATGACAAAGACACACAAAACAAAATGACCAGAAATAGACACAAAAGATAAATAAAGAGACTGGAAAGGATCACAAAGATACACACCAACAGAGTGAAAACAAACACAAAAAGCAAAAAATAAAATCACCACAAACACATACACAACAACCACAAAGACACACAAAACAACCACAAAGACATACAAAACAATCACAAAACAACCAAAGAGACACAAAACAAACAAACAAAAAGACAGAGAAGCACTAAAACAGATGCAGAATGATGGCAAAGACACACAACACAACAACACAAAAATAACCACAAAGGGGTAAAAAATGACCACAAAGTCACAAAACAATCACAAAGAGACATGAAACCACCAAAACACATGCAATATAATGACAAAGACACACAAAACAACTACAAAAAGACACAAAACTACGACAAGGAGACACAAAATGACCCCAAAATAACAAACCCCAAACCTTTGAATGGTAATAATATTAATAATAATAATAATAATAATAATAATAATAATAATAATAATAATATTAACTGTAGTCTACTGTAGATGAATGTGTGAATATTTCCCACTAAGAATACAGTATTTGGTGGACATTTGACCAACTTTTAAAGCCTCTAACATCAGTAATGTTTGAACGGAAGCCAAGGTTTCAGGTTTTTATCAATTTGAGCCAAAATGTGTCACTACAATGTCTTCTCAGATCAGACATGTTTTTGAGGATGACAAAATTTGTAGGTATGAAAACATGTGAAATTCTCAAAATAACTTGATTTTGTGTCCAAAATAACAAATAACTGTGAACGATGGAGAAACGCTGCTATTTAAACTGCCCCTGACTGCCCTGTCCATCCAGACCACATGTTAAGCTGCAGTCAGTTTCTGTTCAAACGACTCATTTTACAACCTGATTAAAAACAGAATCTGTGCTCTGATTCAGAGACGTTCCCATGTCAAATGTTCACTCAGAGGAAAGATAGAAGAAACAGAAAGTCCTGATGTCACTTACTCAACTTTGTCAGCTGCCATGTGGTCAACAGAGAGAGTCTTCTTCCTGAAGGAGGCGGGGCCAGCAGCAGGTCAGCTGTATTTAAAGGTGAACCAGGAGTTATACAATTAACCGTCTTTGTTCATATTTTGAGCTGAAATAGTGACATAAACTTCAACGCTGTAAAATAGTCCACTGCTGCAAAACTACATTAGTTTTATTTTTTAAATCCCTTTTATATATATATATATATATATATATATATATATATATATATATATATATATATATACACACACACACACACACACACACACACACACACACACACACACATACATATATACATATATGTGTGTGTTCATTTTATTTCAATTTTTGAGTCTCACAGGTTAGGATGCGCAGTGTAGACCTCTAAAAGGCTTGTGAATAAAGGTGGTAAATGTACGTCAGGCTGCCTCAGGGATAAAACGTCTAACAGAATAATCAATCACAGCTTGAGGATATAAAAATAAACACGTGTGTCTGTAATTTAGCCCGCAGAGTAAATCAGAGATAAACAAGATGAGAGGACTTGGACATCTGTGAGCAGAACACCAGGCGTGTTTGAAATAGGACAGGATGTTTGCAGGACTCAGCCATGAATCAGGAGGAACACACGGTTTCATAATCAGAAGCATCCAGAGCACAGGGAAAACACAACGCTACCCTCTGGAGGGTAGATCCAGCCTGGGTCACCGAAACATCTCAGCTCACCGACGCCATGATGTTTGCATGTGGAGAGGACGGGGTTGGTGTATGATGGAGTGAGTGAAATGTTGGAAGCTGTTCCTGTGACACCTGATGATACCTGCTGGCCCGGCAGTAATCTGCTGTCTGCACCGACGGTTCTTCTCGCATGGCTACGACGGCACTGCCAGGCAGGACAGAGGAAGGAAGGAGGAGATGTGAGCAGCCCCCCGTCAGGCCCTTCGCTGCTCGGGTTTAATACCTGTTGAGTGGACAGAGATTTAGTGAGCCTGAGCGCCACAATCCCAGCTTAATGTTGTACAGGTGCATTGCTCCGACAGGTTAAAGTCACCTGGGGCAGCTGGCAACGCTAACTGGAAGAGCCGGAGTCTGCTGGGGAATCGGTTTGATACTGAGGCAAAGGAAAGGAAAGGAAAAGAGGCTTTTTCTTCTGAAAGGCACAAAGAATCTTACAACATCCAGATATATAGACACGTGAACACATCTCACACGGCTGCATTTCAGTGTTTCAGTTTATGATACAATCTGACAGATATTTAACGTATCCACGGAGCAAACAAAAAATAGATCTGAGGATGTTTCTGCATTTATTTTACCTTAGTCCAGGTTCCACATTCAGCTCAATTCTATCTCCAGTGGACCAGACCAATAAAATCACAGCATAATATCCTATAAATAACCACAACTCCTAATTTTTCCTTTGTTTTAGTGCAAAAATGTACATTCTGAAAGTGTTCACATTTAAGAAATTATCTTTTTACTAAACATCATGAACAACCTGACATTTCTGAAGAAAATTAAGTTAAATTTCATCAACATTCAGCCTCAGTTTATCATTTCCACATTACAACTTCCAGATCACAGAGTGTCTACAAAGGAACACAACATTTAGTTACAGCTATCTGGAACTGAATGATATGGGATTTCACTTTTAGAAAGATAAAAAAACAACAAAAACAAGACAAAATCTTTTAAAAATTAGACACAAAACGACAATCGCGAGGAACAAAATGACAAAAAAGACAAAATTAGACAAAAAACTTACAAAGCGACAAAAAAACGGACAAACAAGACAAAAAAATGACAAAAATGTGCAGAAACAATGAATAAAGCAAAACACAAAATGACAAAAATGAGAAAAAAACACGTGAGACCAAAAGGAAACACAAAAAACGACAAAAATATCAGACAAAACGACAAAAACGTGAGACAAACGACAAAAGTCAGACAAAAAAGACAAAAAACAACAAAAGCAAGACAAAATATAACAACAATGAGACAAAAAACGACAAAAGCAAGAAACAAAACGACAGAGACAAAAAAATTAGACAAAAACTTACAGTGACACAAAAATGGACAAACAAGAAAAAAAATGATCAAAGTGTGACACAAAATGACAACAATATGAGCCAAACCACAAAAGTCAGACAAAAAACAAGGCAAAATTTTACAAAAATGATACACAAAATGTCAAAAGAACAATGAACAATCTAGTATTTTATGATCAAAACAACTTGACATGGTCTAGAAATGATTTTAAATTTATAGTTTTAATAATTTACAATCTGCAGTTAATGTCTTCTCTGGAATTTTTACACTTTGAGGGCCGGACTGGACCCTCTGGAGGACCACTTTTGGCCCACAGGCCACATGCTGGACACCCCTGTGCTGCAGTTTTAATGAAGCCTAATTCATTTCTGAGCTATAATTCACCACAAAAATACATTATGTGCTCCAAATATTTCGTATTTTCTGACTGCAGAACGTAATAAAGGATTATCTTATATTCCTGTATGTATGAACAGAGAAGCTCTTCCTTCGACTCTCCTCTCTCTACACTGGTAAATATTTCAAGGACCAAACTCCAAATTAGCTGCCATAGGCCTTATGTTTCATGAAAATAACTCTATAATTTCCAACTCTCCACGGCCTTCTCTGGGCTTTACCTGTGCTCTGGACAGCCGTGGAAAAGTCTGGTTTCCTCTGCAGATGTGTGTTAGCGAATGGAAACAGGACTGCAACTGTTGACATCATTAAAGCAAACCAGTGGAGGAGAAAAACTCCGTCAGCAGCTACACCTGTTAAGAGACGACAAAACCGGTCAGTATGTGATTGCAGGACTTTGTGTATCATAGTTGACATTTTAGCTGTTTTCAGGCCTAAAATCAACATGACCACCTATAACCAAACACCACATGGTATTTTAGAGAAAGATTCTTCTAAATATTAGATATAGAATTTATTTCTACAGATACTGTAGTAAACCTGTTGACTACTTTCTATTAAATATGTCTGAAAGCCTTGGAGTCTGGCCAGTCTTTTCTTCAGGAGGAAATGACATCATGTGGAGCAGGTCATGTGATCTAGAATTAACACACTTCACGTGTTTTTGGAACGGGGAACTTAGTGGAAAGGAATTTCTCAAACACAGATACAATTTGTTGTTGTGTGTTATAAAATAACACAAATGATCACAGAAAAAGACAAAATGACTCAATGAGACACAAAATTATCTTAAAAAGAGACAAAATGACAAGAGACACACAAAATAGCTACAAAAAATTTCAAAATGACCACAAACCACCTAAAATTACCACAAACAGGCTGAAAACGGCTACAGAGGGGCACAAAATAACCACAAAAAGACCTAAAATGACCACAAAACAGTCCGAAAATAACCACAAAAGAAACAAGATGAGCACAAAGACATACAAAACAACTACAAAAAGACACAAAATGATTCAGTGAGACAGCTAATTATCATATAAAGACACAAAATGATGAGACACACAAAATAACTCCAGAAAGTTGCAAAATGACTACAAAAAACACCTAAAATGATCACAAACAGACTGAAAACTGCCACAAAAAAATGCACAAAATGACCACAAAACAGACTGAAAATGACCAAAAAAGAAACAAAATGAGCACAAAGACACAAAAACAACCACAAAAGGACACAACACGACCACAAAAACACACAAAATGACAAAAAAATGACACAAAATGACCACAGAAAAACACAAAGTGACTCAGTGAGACATAATTATCATGTAAAGACACAAAATGATGAGAGACACAAACTAACTACAGAAAGTTGCAAAATGACGACAAAAAAAACTAAAATTGCCAGAAACAGCCTGAAAACAGCCACAAAAATGCACAAAATGACTACAAAAAGGACCTAAAATGACCAAAAAAAGAAACAAAATGAGCAGGTCATGTGATCTTGAATTAACATTTCCTGTGTTAGGGTTAGGAAAAATAGACCAAAACACAAAATGCACAGTAAAGTGTAAAATATACTATGAATAAAAAATGTGCCAAATTGGAAAATGCACCATAAAGTATCAAAAACTTTGATGCATTCTAAAGTATTTTGATATTTTATGACAATAAAGTATCATAAATATTTTTGACATATTTATGATATCAAATATCATAAATATGTCAAAAATATTTCTTTATTTGATTAATTTCAAATGTACCACAGCATCATGGAAGCAAAAAGGAAATAAATCCACAATAAAAGAACAAAACAACCAAAAACAATCAAACCAAATCCAACTGGAAGGAACAGAAACCCGCAGATGTCCACAATAATCCGTCAGATTTTCATGTAAACCTGGAAATAATCACAAAGTTTGAGGCTTTAGAAACATTTAAAAAAAACTTCTGGTAAAATGTAGGAAACAGGCATCAGAAGTCAGATTGTTATTCTGAGCAAAAAGGAGCTTCTTCAGCATCAAATCAGGACCAGACTGAAGGCATCTCAGAGGGCAGCGAGGCGCCCTGGAACACTTTAAGGAAACTGGATTTGTTGCATCCGGAGCACGATCAGGCCGAGCTGCAGCATCACAACATCAATACATCAGCTCTGTTCTCCAACAGACGGAGAAGAAACTCAGTTACGGATACGGAATTTACCACATGAAGGATGCAAGGCTTCAATCAGCAGAAATCCTGTCTGTCTCTGAGGACGAGCAGCGTCTCTGAACCGAGAGGAGGGAAACTAACAGTCTGGGAGGTTTCAGCAGCGTTTCACCACAGAGGACAGACTAAAGTCAGATTTACCGATGGATCAACGACCAACAGGACAGAGAATGAAAACACAGATTAAAAAATCCAAATCTGACAGCAAAAACACCAGAAAAACCTGTTGAAGAACACAATTCAATACATTAAAGTCCCAAAACTGTAACAAAAGTCACAATGACGGCAAATACCGGTGAAATAACAATATTTTCTGCTGATTTAAAAACTGTAAAATGGAGTAATTTTACAGTCAAATGTTGTAAAAATTACTTAATAGAGACATTTTAATTCTTGTTTTTTTTCTATGATTTTATGATTTGTAAAATAACAGAATTTTTTTTCAAATTGTGTACCATTCTTTCAATTCTTATTTCACATTAAAAAATTAAATATTAGCAAATAATTTTTTGAATTTTTTTTGCTGATTAAAATACAGTAAAAAAAAGTGTAATTTTATGGTTAAATATTGTAAAAATTTGCCATTTTTAAAGCAGACTGTATTTACAGTTTTGATCAGTTTTTGTGGTTAAAATATAAATTAATAGATTTTTCTGTGATTTTACTAGAAGTAATTTAACAAAACAGGGAAAATCAGTAAAATTTCAGTTAAAAAAATGATGTACGAATTTTCAATTTTAATATATGTAAAATAATATTATTTGCTGATTTAAATACATGAAATTGTGTAATTTTATAGTGAAACGTTGTAATGTAGATTCATCCATGAAATTGTCAGGGTGATTTTAACATTTGCAATGAAGAAAATTGTACTAAATTAAAAATTAAATGCATAAAGGTCTCATATCTATCTGTGCTCTGAATATGGCAATCACCACTTTTTTATTTTCTAATTCTTGCTGTCTAATTTGTTTTTTAATGCATGTCTAAGTCCTGAGCATGAATTATAACTCAACTTGAGGGGGAACAAAAATATTAATGTTTGAGTAATGAGTAATTAATGAGGAGCTAATAGTTTTGTGCAGCTCAGAGGCAGATTCAGACTTAATCAGGAGTGATTCATGAAAGAAATGCAAATGTACATACATCTATGAACTATTAATCACCCGATGATTCGTTAAAATATCATCTCCAGATCAGTTTCTGCTTTATAATCCTCCACGTATAGTTATTTAGGAACACTTTGAGTTTAATCACTTCTCACTGAACTACTCAGTTTTGGGAGAGTTAAATTCATTTTACTACAGACTAAAGAACACACATCCTTGAATATAATGTGAAATATCTTCTAAACACCTTGGATTGTGTTAGTGTTGTCTTACAGTATACTATCATTGTGTGTACCGCTGAGGATAAACTGCTGCCTAAAGCTGAGTGAACCCAGGAGACACTCTGCTGCAGATGTTTTGTCAGAAAAAACACTTTCCTTCACTTGTTATTTTGCACAACATCAAGTTAAAGTGAAAAAACAGTAAACAAGATGGAATAAAACTATGTAAATCTACAGTCGGAGAGAAAGAACATTGTGGCTTCGTGGCTAATCCTCTTAAAATAAAAATGGCACCACAAAATGCACTTTTTACCTTCTCCGCTTTCTCACAGCATGTGAAACAAGTGAAATATAAATAAATAAAGTAAATCTCCAATGTTGAGCAGAGCTGGGAAGCTAGCTGGCATACCAAGAAGATTATTAGACATAAATAATCAACCAACAACATATTCTGCATGTTGGACACTGGCTGGTGTCTCCTCAGATAATCTACTTTGAATAATGCACAGTTGAAAAAGGTGATTTCTTTGTGTAATCTATTGATTATAGGAATGTAGCTGTGTTCTGATCTATTTAAATTGTGATATTGTATAATTTAATTTGTTAATACTGCTATTTGTATGATCCCTCTACATGAGCATGGTTGGATAAATAGAGGCCTTAAGGATGAAAAAATAAACTGTCAGTATATGCTGACAATAAAGCTGCAATGAAATTTTAACCATTGCTAAACATCAACACAACAACAAAAACGACAAAAACGAGACATAAAACAACAAAAACGAGACACACAACAAAAACAAGACACAAAATGAAAAAAATGAAATGCAAATTGACAAAAACCAAATGCAAAATGACAAATAGAGGCACAAACTGACAAAAACGAGACACAAAATGGCAAAAGCTAGACATGAGATGACAAAAACTAGACACAAAATGACAAAAACGAGACACAAAAAGACAAAAATGAGACACAGAACAACAAAAACGAGACACAAAACAACAAAAACGAGACGCAAAACGACAAAAACGAGATGCAAAACGACAAAAACGAGATGCAAAACGACAAAAGCGAGACACAAAACGACAAAAACTAAATGCAAAACAACAAAAACAAGATGCAAAATGACAAAAACGAGATGCAAAACGACAAAAGCGAGACACAAAATGGAGGTGAGCTAACTAAACATGGCACGTTCACTGACATTAGGTGTTGGGATGCTAACAGTTTTCCTGTATAGTATTGTAGTATGGATTATGGAACAGCCTGAGCTTTTCTGGAAGCATTACGGAGCGGTCACATCTCCAGACATGAGACACGTTTCAATCTTCTCATCTAAGGCTCTGCAAGGCACTGAGTTTCTCATAATGTTGAATTATTCCTATGAGGGAACATCAGCAATCCAGGAGAGATGGTCTTTATTCATGATTTACTGAGACTTCTTTGTTGTCTGCTAATGAAACTGTGGGGCGTTGATAATAAGACCAAAACACGACTGTCATTCCCATTTCTCTTCCATGATTAATATTAAAGGCATTCCCAGATGTGAAATATTGGACCGAGGTGTTTTTCTGCTAAAAGAGAACTAGTAGAACACAGAAAATTGAATAATTCAATGGTGAATTCACACAGAGATAAAGGCTTTCTGGATGAATAGCACAGTCAATGAACTGAATTTCTCAATTCAGGGGGATTTATAATCATTCTGCGCTTTTAATTAATGACCTGATAATGTTCCAGCAGCCATTATTCACACTCTGCGCCGAAGCAAATGACATGCAAGGAATTTATTTAAAGCTTCAACAATGGCTTCTGAGAAATAAAAACAAACGTGTGAATCATTGGGTTTAGTTTAAGATATTCTAGAGCAGGGGTGTCAAACTCATCTTAGTTCAGGTTCTACATTCAGTCCAGTCTGATCTCCAGTGGACTGGACCAGTAAAACCACAGCAGAAGAACCTAGAAATAACCACAACTCCTGATGGTTCCTTTGCTTTAGTTAAAAAAAAAAAAGTTCACATTTAAGGGATTATCTTTCTACAAAACTTTATGAACAACCTAAAATTTATGAAGAAAAATAAGTTCAATTTCATCAACATTCAGCCTCAGTTTATCATTTCCACATTACAACTTCCAGATCACAGAGTGTCGACAAAGGAACACAACATTTAGTCACAGCTATCTGGAACTGAACCATAGAGGATTTACTTTATGGTCAATACAACAAAAGTCAAACAAGAAAAGACACAAAAACAACAAAAACAAGACAAAATATTAACAAAATTAGATGCAATATGATGAAAATCAGACACAAAACGACAAAAAATGAGACAAAAAACGAGACAAAAAATGAGACAAAAGCGAGAAACAAAACGACAACAAAAAGTAGACAAACGCTACACAAAACAACAAATAAAGCGAAACACAAAATGACAAAACTAAGACAAAAAACACAAGCGAGACAAAAAGGAAACACAAAACGACAAAGAACATGAGACCGACAAAAATCTGACAAAAAAAACCCCAACAAAAACAAGACAAAAAAATTACAAAAATCAGATGCAATATGACAAAAACAACCAAAAATGAGACAACCAATACAAAAGAAAAAAAGGGACAAAAAGTTAGACAAAAATGTTACAAAGTGATAAAAATGAAACAAAAAATGACAAAAAACAGCAAAAAAAACAAAACAAAATATTACAAAAATGAGACACAAAACGACAAAAGAACAATGAACAATCTAGTATTTCACTTTCTGATCAAAACAACTTGTCATGGTCTAGAAATGATTTTAAATTTATAGTTTTACTAATTTACAATCTGCAGTTAACGTCATCTCTGGAATTTTTACAATTTGAGGACAGGATTGGACCCTCTGGAGGACCACTTTTGGCCCACGGGCCTCATGTTGGACACCCCTGGTCCAGCTGGTCGGGTTGTTAATTCTCAGAGCCTGCTGAGGTTCACTGGAGAGGCTGTGTGTTTTCTAGCGGACATGATGTGTAACAGGTGTGAGGCAGATGTCCCTGCAGACTCCCCCGTCTCCATCCCATAATGCCTCTAAAAAAACCTGGTGTGAGTCTGTATGTTCATGGAAGTGTGTGAGCAGCAGCCAAGAGTCCCCGCCTCTCCGTCCGGCATCAGCCCGGCTCTCCGCGGGTCCCCGGGCATCCAGGACACATGTGGATTCCACCATGTGTCCATTTAACAATGAATTATTACGCCTCAGTGTCTTCTCTGGCCAGCAGCCATCAGAACCTTTACGCCGATCATTATACGTCTGGGTGAAATTTAAATGATATTTCTGCCAGTTTTCAGAGCGTGAATCACTGCGAGGGAGAAATGATGAAATTAGAGGAACGCTGTTACGTCTCACTCCTACGATGCGCTTCACTTTCATGATGGCTTATTAAAGTTCTTCGCCTGTCACACAGAAAATGTGAGATTTAGTTTATTATCTATATTTCTCTCAGATGCTCGTATAATTGTGTATTGTGTGATTGTGAAATTACCTAACAAGTTTAAATAGTAAGACCCTAGAATATTGTTTATTATGTGAATTTCCCAAAGTAAAGATTATGGTTAAACCCTACAAAATTATATTAAATACTACTTTACCAGGCTACATTAAACAGTAAAGTTAAGACTCCACAATATTACTAACTATGGAGATTTACCTGGCCAATGAAAAGGTACATTTACATGAACCCTACAATATTGTTTGTCAATTTACCCAAGTTATTGAAAAATATGGTTAAACCCATTTTGATGTCGTCCATTTATTGAGTTTTATGTAAAACCATGTCAATTTTGGCTTTTTTCTTCTGCTTTTTGTTTTTCTAATGCACATCAAGGGAATAAACGCGTGTATACCAACAACATTTCTGCTAGAAAAGGCGGATTTTCTGGAAAAACTTCCAGGGGTGCCGATACTTTCGTCCATGTATGTGTGTTGAAAGTTCATTGTAGATTGTGTTTTACTATGAAGCTTCATTTTAGTTTTATCCACATTAGACACAGCGACAGATTTAAGACACTCAAACATTATCTGAGGCTGATTCTCCCTCTGATGTATATTCCTCTGCTGCAGTTCACATTTAAAACGTTTCTTTGCATCACGTAAACCAGATGCTGCCGTTTTTTGCTGGTACCAGCAGCTATTTTTAAGGAAGTGTTAATATTCTATTCAATTTGGCAGATTTTCCCATTGGTTGATGCAGGTGGGCATCCGAAGGGGGTTTACATGTGTGTCAGGGCTTTAGTTGATGAGTACATATCTGCTAAAATGACATTTCTATTAACCTCAGCTGCACTCTGTCTCAGTAAATCCGTTTTCCTCATGTTGACTTCGTCCATGACGCTCTCTAACCAGTAATCGTTCTGTTTTCTGTCAGTTTGAACCCACAAGACACCAATTAGACCTGATCTGTCACGCAGAAAACACAGCAAAGCAGAAGAAGTGAGGAGCCGATATTTTAGCTTTACAGTCCATGTGTACGTGGAGAAAGTTACACTCGAGACATAAAATCTCAACTCACGGACATGAAACTCATATTTTTGAATTCAATCAGGAACTTTAACGGCACTATAAAGCTGTGATTGTTTGAAAACTCCACTCAGTGCATTTTAATTGCTCCAATTTGCCAAATATAAAGAAATAAACACTTACTGAAGTCCCTGCAAACAACACACCTTCTGTTTAATCCCTGTGTATTATGGGAACTGTAGTTTTTAATTGGAGTGGCCTTTCAGGGACACAGGAGTCTCCAGGGACATTAAAGATTTCTTGGAGGAGTTGCTGCCTTCGTTTCTTTTCCTGCGTGTTCAGCCATTTTAAATTCAGAATGAGAGCAACACATCATTGCACTTCTAATAAAAGCAACTATATCAAACATGTGAGGAAACTGAATATGCAAAACAGACATTAGAATGTTTTAATGATCCCGGATCATTAAAAAAACATTCCAGGCAACCACATAAAAACACAGAGAAGGGCATTAGCATTGTTTTAATGGCTGCGCTTTAATATAATCCTTTCTACTCTGACATTATTATCATTTCCAACACAGAAGTGATGATTTTAAATCCATTATTTTAATTCTGTTTGAGAATAAGCATGACAGGCTTGGTTTTTTTTTTTTTTGCATTTAAAGCAAAGAAAACAACTTTACATACATAATGTTTCAATGCTTCAACCCAATTACATGAAAATATAAAAAATATTTGATCTACAGCTCAGTTTTTCCTTCATTTTAATTTTTTAAAGCAGCTTCCTACATGCTTAATTTCATTTGTGATTTCTTTTGTCTGCTTTGCCGGGAGTATATTGGGTTTTTCTTACCTCAGGGGCACCCTGACGTCTGACAAAACTTTGACTGACAGCTTAACTGAATAATTATATCCCAAATAGAAACCAACTGACAGATTAGTAAAGGGGGTTACTTGTCCATGGCAACACAATACTCCCCCAGCTAATCCCAAAATGGGATGTCATGAAGAGAAAATGAATCCGAGAAACTTCCTGCTGAACGAAAACTGACTGTCAAAGAGCAGTCTGTGATTTAGAGGTGACCCTGCGACACCATGCACCCCGCCAACACACCGAATATCACCTCTGGAGTGCTGTTTAAATCAAATATTGTTTTACAGAAGGCTGCTCTTTAGATTCTTTTGTCGGTTTTACCCACAAAAGTGTCAAAAGAACATGTCAAACTGCATAAAAAAAAACCTGTTAGAGGCCTTTAACCAGAAAAACAACCAGAGACATGGAGGAGCTGAAGGGCAAATACGTCGTCCTCAATACAAATCTCAAATTAATTACATTCAGAAACAACAGACGAGACAACAACAGTCGAGACTAACAAGCGTACAGCATCCTGGGGTCTATAGGTGTTTGAGATGTGCATTCTAAGATGTTTTTATGTCTGTTCTCTAATACAAAAAGAAATATAAATCTTTTTTTTGTACCATCGGTGCAGAATATTCTCTGCTGGAGATCAGTAGTTTGTTTAAACGCTCAGAACATTCTCAAAGTGTTTCCATATGAGTCTCAAGTGAATCTGAAGCAAACTTTTGAAATCTCTCAATAAAAGTTAGGCAAATTAGGCTTTTTTTCCCGATTAAATGCTTTAGAGCAGAGGTACCAAACATGCGGCCCGCGGGCCAAAACCGGCCCTCCAGAGGGTCCAATCCAGCCCTCAGGACGACTTTGTAAAGTTTAAACTGGACGCAAGTTAAAGCCCTTAATACACAGTCCCTCCAGGAATTCATGAACACAAATTCAATCAATCTCCATGAATTCTGGACCGCCTTCCAATTCTGTCCAATCACTGCAACTTTTCCACCATTTTGTCCCGCCTTCCGTGAGTTCCACCAATCATAGCAGTCCTAAACGTAACGCACGTACATCACTGAATTCACTTCCTGTTTCTGGTCTGAAGATGCAGACATGTCCCATTCTAATGTCTCTCATTTACCAACAAAAATTACTGCTAAAGACGGTGAAAAACAATTCCTGATGTTCTTCACCAAAGCAGAGCTAAACTGTTTTACACCCGTGAAATATTGTGGTGGAAAACAAACGAAAACCATCGACTGACAAACACTTTTCTACCACCAAACATATCAGGAGAACGTCTGAAAGGAGCGGAAACAGAGCAGACAGATCACCGTGATGGAAGCTGTTGATCCAGATCTGTTGGAGCTCTGAAACAATGAAGGGAAGTTAGATTCATTAATGGACGTAACGAGCCGTGAGCGTGTGAACACGTGTGTGAATACCAGGATGTGAAATTAACTTTTTAAGCCACTGACAGATATGTCCAAATATGATTCATTCAGTAGTAAATGATCATTTAGTGGCTTAAATCTACCAACCACTTCCTGTTAAACCAGTATCTGGCTGCTGCTAGTTTCCCACCGTGGTGTACCAGCTGGTGGAAATGGGTTGGAGCGTTAAAGAATTAGTTTAGGAAGAAATATTGTCAACTAAAATGTTGAAACGTGTTCTAAAAACTGAAAAAAATGAAACTTTTTAGGAACTGTCACTGTCTCCTGCAATTTCATCGCAACAAAGACGCTTTAAATGTCGCAATTTTTTAGAAAAGCTGCCATGAATTCAGACATTTTAGGGAGAAACAATCTGGAAAAACGCCCTTAAATCCTGGAGGGACTGATTTCAGTTAAAATAATGACTTTAATATATTGTAAATTATCAACAGTGAGCAGTGAATCAGCTCTCTGACCTCCTGACAGCTAATTTTAAGATTATAATAATTAACCATGGAGTTAGAAGAACAACATAAAGCTCTTAGTACAGTTAAAGATCTGATTGTTTTTACTCCTTTGTCCTGTGAAGCTCTTTGTGCTGGATGTCATCTGAATCATGGATCGTACCGATCTGTGTGTGTTTTATTAAACTCCAACCTTCCTGTGAAGCTTTCAGATCTGCAGATAAGAGCAGAAATAACTCCACAGCAGCTCTTTAACATAAACTGCAGGCAGGTCTTCAGTTTAAATTCAAAGATGCAGCCGAGCAAAGACTAAATTAAACACTGCAACAAAAAAAAAAAGAAGAAGCCATTAGCAGATCAGAATGGACTTTTCTTCTCCACAACCAGTTCCTAAATATACACACCCGCTTGGATTCGGCCTTTATTGGCCATGACTAATACAGTGTTCCAGACACTGATGTGATCTGCAGCGCTGCAGCTGGGAAAGCATCAGTTCATTACAGGCCCACCGGGTGGACTGCATTTTGATGGATTTCCCCAGGACTCTCCACACGCTCTCTGCTGCACATCAGGTAATTGCTGTTAGTCTAAGTGCACGACCAGCAGCCCCCCGACTTAAAACCCTCCCGGCACATTGTCCTTCCTCCACTCTGTTAGTGAGGGGGGAAAAGAGGAATGAAGATGGAGATAAAGTGTGTTTGTGTGCTCGATGCATTTAAAAGCCAAACTGTCTTTGTGATAATGATGTATGAAACATAAAGCCTGCGGTCTCTGGGCTCCGACTGCATGCAGATGAACCAATATAAGGGCTGGTTTCACAGGTTACACTCGTTTCTCCACATCTGAGGCTTTGGTTTACTGTCTGTCTCTCATATTCAGATGATAGAGAATAAAGCTGAGGGGGAAAAAGAACAAAGGAGACGTTAAAGAAAGAAAAAAAGAGACAAAGAAACATGGAGAGACTCCAGGTTTCCAATTAGTGGGAGGTGAAATGGGATGTGGAATATGTTGGAGGGACTGTCCGGTGCTAAGTGTCGCTGAGCGGCTGGAGGAGGAGGAGGGCTGCTGGGTTTAGGGGAGATGAGACGAGGAGGGCTGCATTGGCTTCTCTTTTCCAGACAGCTCATCTCTGAGAGCTGCTGGAGGCTGGCAGAGAGAAAACGCTCAGCGGGAGGTCTGGCTTCAGAAAGCTGCTGCAGCACTTCCTCTCAATCTCTGACCTCACTGCCGAGTTCGTTCTGGGTTGCAGACACTCGCAGTAAAGAAAACATGCGACCTCATTAAAATCACCACTCTGACGATGTGGAGCGTTGTTCACATCGTCTCTGTGAGCAGCGGGAAAGAAAAGCAACAACATAAACCTGCATTATTTGGAAACTAGCGGAGCAACAGTGACCTATTTTCACCCTCATCTCCTATTAATCCTGTTTTTATACTTCTAATGTCTTCGGTCAGTTCTGATTTAACCCTCCTGTTGTCTTCCTTTGCAGGCACCAAAAAATATTGTTTCCTTGTCTGAAAAAAATACAAAAATTCAGAAAAAAAATTCCCCAAATTTCTGAAAATTTGCAAAACCTTCAGGAAGAAAATTCCAAGATTTCCTTGAAAGTTTCCCTTAAAAGTTTTATTTTAAAAAATCCCCCAAATTTGGCAAGAAAAATCTTGTAAATATTTTCAAAAAATGAGTAAAAATCTTCCAAAAAATCCTAAAAATATCTAAAGTGATTCCATATATATATCAGTAAAACTTCTAATATTTTCTTTAAGAACATTCACAGAAAAATCAACCAAAATCCAGCGACATTCACTGGATTTTGGTTGATTTTTATGTGAATGTTCTTAAGAAACATTTTTAACATTTCTTTTATTCCCATCAAAAAATGTTCAAAGATTTCTCAAAAATGTTGAAAATGTGGACATCAGAATATTCCCCCCCCACATTTTCAAACTTTAAACCGGGTCAATTTTGACCCACAGGACAACACAAGGGTTAAGGGGAACGTTTCTGGAAGGATCAGATTCCACTAAAAGCTGCATTGTTGGAGTTGTGCTTCTTTTGTGGTTTGGTTTAGCAGCTAAAGCTCTGAGGTTCAGTCTCCCCTCCAGAAATGTTTCATAGCAGCTGACTCATGGCGACGGAAACCTCGTGGTTGAACACAAAAACCACAGACCAACATCAGGAATTCACTGATGCTGTTATGAGACAGAGGCTGGTTGAAAACTACGTTGATAAGAAAGCTAACAAGTCATATTCCAATACAATTTACATGATTCTTAATATGCACGTATCTGATGGAGCCACATTCTGCATTTTGGTAATTAGAGTTCAAAGTGTTTCTGGGTCAATCTATAATTGAGGGACTTCGAAGTCCATGGGATATATCTGCATTGGTTTTTATTAAAAGTTAAAAAAAACTAATGTTTTTATGTTCATTATGATCATGTCTTTACAAATTCCATGATTATTCATTATGGAAACAATCACTTATTAATAAAAAATGACTGGATATCACTAAAATGTCAACTAAATAACCATCTGAATTTAATACCAACCACCTTCTAATGAGCTAAACAATAATAAAATGAGCTGATTCAGAAATAGCTTGGATTGTGTTCTTTTATTAAGTTGAGATAATCATGACAGATATTTCTTTTTTGCAATGTATCAAATTTTGTATGGAAAATAAGAAATGAAATCCCTTTCCATCCATCCATCCATCCATCCATCCATCCATCCATCCATCCATTTATCTGTCCATCCATCCATCCATTTATCCATCAGTCCATCCATCCATTTATCTGTCCGTCCATCCATCCATTTATCCATCTATCCGGCAATGATACAGAAATCTTTAACCAATCCGTGGATCCAGACTCAAAGCCTCATCACTACTAGAACCTAATCACTTGGTCCTTGAGTCACTTCTGACCTTCACTGGAAATTTCATCCAGATCTGTTAGCAACATGACTAAAAAACGGACTAACAGATGGAAAAATGTAATAATCGTCACATGACTTCGTTCTTTGGCGGAGTAATAAAGCAGCACCTACTTTTAGGGAGTGCTTCAGAAGCAGCACATCATTGGACAAAGAGACTACGGTACTTGGAGACAGCAACCAAGTCTGAATTATAGTTTTTGATCATTTTTTCTTGTCTCAGAACTTTTTAAACACCCGTCAGAGGCAAAGAACGATCTGCTAATCGTCATATTGACACCTTTCACTGCAGCTTCAGCGTCTATATCAGTAAAATATGTCACAGACATGTAAGAATGTAAATAGGGCTTTTCTTTATTACCATTTTAGTAATGACGTGTTATTAAAAGAGACAGAGGAGGCTCCATGTTCACCATATGGTCCTAGCAGGAACCCATGTTATATGCACTATAATTACATGATGACAGAACAGCCGGTGAAGGTCAGGGTTTCTCTGCTGTGCTCTTTATCTCTCTCTCTTTCTCAGATTGAGGGCAAACTAAACCACGTATAAATGAAATTCATAATAAAGTGAAATAAAAAATGTTGGTATTTATGGCTATTATTAAAGACAAACAGTGTGTGAGCTGCAGCAGTTCAGTAAACGGTGTGGCATAAATGTAAAAAGATGATGAAACTGTGGAATCATCATAATATTCATTATTAGGCCTTAAAACTAATTACAAAGCAGCTTTAAATTAACGTACATTTTTGAAAATTTTCTTATTTTCTTACATGTGTAAAAATCAACTGCACACACATAAAAGCCTCCATCTTCTAAAATTAGCATTATTTCTACTATATGAATGCCATAACAATTACTATTTCAATTTAAACATTTTCTTTGTAATTAGTGCCACAACGTAATTATTTTTAATGTATTTACCAATCAAGTTGTTATTTTAACGAAGGAAAAAATAGCTGTAATAAAATGTTTAATGATCTTTGCACAGTATTAGTTTCTGAGAAAAAAAAAGGGGGAAATGTAATTAAAATAATTTTATTCAGGTCCAGTTTAATTCTGATGATGAATGTGTGGAGAATGAGCCGGTGGGCCAATATTTACTGAGCACTAATAAGGACTAAATGAGGTGTGGGGACGGAATAATAGTTTAAAGGATTTTTTGATTCCTCCGAATTTGCCTGACTAGATAAGTAAATTAAGAAAATTAAGTGTATTCTTTCAAATGGACCCATTCTCTTCCACCCACTGATTCCTATCCCGCAGATAAACAGTTCGATGAATAAACATTGGAGCATTTTAGTGCTTAGAAACACACTCAGAGCAAGACGCCTAATTCGAGGAACATCCTTTGCAGGGATCGATTCCGTGAAGGAGCATAATGCGATGCTTGGTTGTTCAGCTCGTCTCCAGAAAGCAATTCCAGCACCGGCGGCAGCATTTGTTACTGGCTTGTCTTAAAAAGCTTCTCTGCAAGAAGTTATTGTGCTGCCACGCCGCAGTGGAGAGGCATTTAAAACAATGGAACGGCAGCTCAGGGGGCAATTAAACCCAGGTCAGGGTCGATTTATTAACCATTTGAATAACAGGGCAAACTCGGGTGGATATGTGTACGTCTGCATGCACATGCACGCAGGTTTTCATTTACATGGTGTTTTCCGAGGTCGTTGATTCTTACAGGAGAGCAGCTGAAGGTAAACACTGACTGCTGGAGGCATTTATGGCTAACGGATAGGTTTGTGTTGCCGATCTTAATGCAAAACACCCACATGCCCGTATGGAGCGGTAATTGTGTTTCCTGTCAACCCTGACTCGTCCAGAGATCCCCTCTGACAGACATTTCAGCAATGAGGGACAAAACCTGGTGTCTTTGATCTGTGCAGAATGCATGTTAGGGCCTCTCTCTCCACGCTGTGTGACGTCAACAATATTATAAGTTCCTAACTTGCAACGCTGTATGACACGAATGTAAAAATCTTTGGGCACGACGTAAAGTTTACTCTGTTTGCACGATGAAAACGTAGCAGAATCTCAGCCTACGATGGACGTGAGTCGATGTGAATGAAGAATAAAACGTCATCAATGTGCGCCGTCCATCCATGAAAAATAAACAACCCAAGCATAAACGGAGCTCCTACAATCACAGGGAAACTAGCCATTCATGAACCCTACAATCACAGGGAAACTAGCCAGACATGAACCCTACAATCACAGGGAAACTAGCCAGACATGAACCCTACAATCACAGGGAAACTAGCCAAACGTGAACCCTACAATGACAGGGAAACTAGCCAAACATGAACCCTGCAATCACAGGGAAACTAGCCAGACATGAACCCTACAATCACAGGGAAACTAGCCAGACATGAACCCTACAATCACAGGGAAACTAGCCAGACATGAACCCTACAATCACAGGGAAACTAGCCAAACGTGAACCCTAAAATCACAGGGAAACTAGCCAAACATGAACCCTGCAATCACAGGGAAACTAGCCAAACGTGAACCCTACAATCACAGGGAAACTAGCCAAACATGAACCCTGCAATCACAGGGAAACTAGCCAAACGTGAACCCTACAATCACAGGGAAACTAGCCAGACATGAACCCTACAATCACAGGGAAACTAGCCAAACGTGAACCCTACAATCACAGGGAAACTAGCCAAACGTGAACCCTACAATCACAGGGAAACTAGCCAAACGTGAACCCTACAATCACAGGGAAACTAGCCAGACATGAACCCTACAATCACAGGAAAACTAGCCAGACATGAACCCTACAATCACAGGGAAACTAGCCAAACATGAACGGAGCTCCTACAATCACAGGGAAACTAGCCAGACATGAACCCTACAATCACAGGGAAACTAGCCAGACATGAACCCTACAATCACAGGGAAACTAGCCAAACATGAACCCTACAATCACAGGGAAACTAGCCAAACATGAACCCTACATTCACAGGGAAACTAGCCAAACATGAACCCTACAATCACAGGGAAACTAGCAATTCATGAACGGAATTTTATGGCAGCTTGTCTTTTGTCGCCATGACAACGACTGTCCTTGAACCTGTCTCACAGTGCGACGTAGGACCACCGATTTAGAGCCAAGACCAACGATATCACCACCATTCTCTCACTGTTGGGATCTTTGGTCTGGGACGGCAGAAAATCTCACAGTGTGTGGAGACCTTTAGGGCCAAGTTAGAATGTCGTTTCTCAGATGTAGGAGTGAAGTTGTCCTGAAATCAGATGTGGAACAACAGCAGCTCCACTAGGTCAGGTGACATGTCGCCCCGGTGCAACATTATTTACAATATTATGTAGATATTTATGCTCATTTTAAGACAATCGCTACAGACAATGATTCTGTTACTTTGAGGTTTTCCACATGAAATTAGCCACAAATATTGACGTAATCATTGAAAACAGAGCTAGAATAAGAGCTTTATGTCCAATCAGTAGAGCTGAACAATTATTTGATGTTAAATCAGAATCATAAATGTGAAACAATGCAGTAAAGACTCTAATACAGAGCCTACCTGAGGAGATGTGTTCTTTAAATTTGCTTCTTAAAACTCATTTCGTAGACTTGCTTATATGCGATGTCCCCCATTTTAATCCCTACTCTCTTCTCTTATGCTCTTTTTATGTTGTTTATTCATTTTACCCCTTTAGTGTTATCATTATCACCCTGTCCAGCATTAAGAAATGCTTGAAAGAAAACACAGACCTATTCCTTCTTCCATAAAAGCCTCCAGCAGCCGGTGTTTACATTCACCTGCTGTTTTATCAGAATAAAGTACCTGCACAATGCAAAACTATAAACTTCTGTACTAGCACATATCTAGTTTACTACATTATTTAAATGGGCTAGAAATAGGCCTGCCATATTGTACTTTTTCTATTATTATTATTATTATTATTATTATTACTATTATTATACCACTTGTTTTTATGGTTTTGCAATCTATCTTTTTATTCTTTTGTTTCTCTGCTCTTATTTTCTGGGCTGCTCGTAAGCTGTTTTTAAATGGGGCTATATAAATAAAGTTATTATCATTATATGGTACACAGTGCGTCTGGCAGGGTTTAACCCTCGTGTTGTCCTGCGGGTCAAAATTGATCTGTTTTGAAGTTTGAAAATGTGGGGGAAAAAAAATAAAAATTTCACAGTGAAACTTCTGATTTCCACATTTTCAACATTTTTGGGAAATCTTTGAACATTTTTTGGTGGAAAAAAAGAAATGTTAAAAATGTTTCTTAAGAACATTCACAAAAAAATCAACCAAAATCCAGTGAATTTTGCTGATATATATGGAATCACTTTAGATATTTTTAGAATTTTTTTGGGAAGATTTTTACTCATTTTTAAAAAATATTTACAAGAATTTTCTTGCCAAATTTGGGGGATTTAAAAAAAAAATAATAATAATACTTTTACGGGAAACTTAAGGAATTCTTGGAATTTTCTTCCTGAAGGTTTTGCAAATTTTCAGAAATTTGGGGAATTTTTTGCTGAACTTTAGTATTTTTTTCAGACAAGGAAACAATATTTTCTGGGTGCCCATAGGTGAAGACAACAGGAGGGTTAAACCTTCAATGGTTTTGCTAATTTAAACTGTCCTCTTTGAGTGATGGCCACCGCGATCTGAAGTCTGACTTATCCTGCAAATCAGCTCCCAGTAATTGTAAGAGAAATTGTAATTCAATATTTTTTACAAACCCAGTCACAGCAGAAAGTGGACGTGAAGATCAGCTGTTTGGTTCAGGAAACTTCAGTCCTATTGGCATGGGGTTAGTACTACCTCTGGACCAATGGTGATCTGTAATAATTGTGGAGGATGTCTGTGACCTTAATCTCGTGTGAATGCGTCATGTCTGTAATCTATAAAGTAAAAACTCCACCGTGAACTACCTCCCATATTTCACCAAACAACGACGTCCTGTGATAATACTAGTCCTGTGTGAATCTGCATCTCAGTGATTGTATTTTATGTACTATTCGCTGTGCCTTTTGCTGAGGAGCTTCTACATACTTCACCAGTCACAGATAGGGACTGAGTGGATGATTTCAGAGACAGCCAGTCGCTAATAAATCAATGTGCAAAACAATCATTATGTCCAAATTTGAAGCACAAACCAGATTCCAGTATTTGGTCAACAGGCAGCCAGAAAGAGGCTTCACTACCGGCTAATGAGCAGCGAATCTGCTGCCATGAATGAATCTAATGAGTCCTAAAGGCCTCCAGCGGTCTCTTCAGGATTCCTGGATGCAGCAGCAGCAGTTTGGCGTGGATGGAAGAGTCATAGGCAGCGAGTACGAGAGCTGGAATCAGCAGCAGGGTCAAGTATATGAGAGTGTGTACAGCTACAATCAGGCCAGAGGGGAAAACATGTCAGTCAGTCAGCATGCAGGGTGCACAAACCCAGCTACACTCACACAACACTGGAAGGAGGATTAATGCAGTTTAAGGCTGGAATGCTTCACTTTTGAGAAGGTGAGAGCTTCTGTCACTGCAACTAGATGTCATTTGGTGCAAAAAATTAGTTTGTTTGGGCTTAAATATTAGCTTCAGCTGAACTTCATCGCAGATTCTGAACCACATTCAATGAGGAGTGTCCGTTTAGTCTCCCATCATTTACTAAACACCTGCATGAAGAAAGTTTTCTTTACAACCAGAAGGGCAAAGAGAAATTACTACAGCGACCGAAAACTGTTCAAGCTGTCTTTTAACACAAAGTGAACACACCTGTGACAATCTGCATCCCAAAAGGATGACCGGTGTCATGTCACCTGAACGCACCATCAGCCAGCGACCAATCCCAGCAGAGGAAACCGCCTGACTCATGCCTGCCAAGACTTTTTCAATTATTCACCGGCCCTCGCCCTTGGCCTGAGGCGGTTCAACTCTTTGACTGTTGCTCTCTCTATACCTCTTAACTGCTGAATTCATGAAAAACAAAAGCTCGGAGGAAGTCTCAATGTGATCTACAGTCATCAGAATTCATGTCACGAAATGTAAAAGTTCCCCTGAGCCGCTCTGTGGAGCTGAAGTCGTCACGGAGCTCCCACTGTGGGATGTGATGAAGCTAGATGGCTTCAGATTATGCACGACTGCAGGTCGAACTCTGAACAAACAGATTTGTTATGATGATGTAAAGAATGGTGATGTGCTATAAAAAATATAAGAAGAATTCATGCTGATTATTTCTGTTATTTGTGTGTGATGGTCTGAACCTCCAAAGATTGCATCATAAACAGACACCATGGCAGACAGCAATGCACACTGTTTAGGGGTTTTTATGCCACAATATTTCCAAACATCCTATAATAACTGCAACCTGTGATGAAAAATGAATCCAGAAACTGCAGTTCCTCACTTGAGGCCGACTCCAAAAGCAAGTCAATCCTCATAGACCTTAGTGTTAAAATACTTTAAAATACTTAAAACTTTACATCAGGAATAAACACTTTTACAGTCTGGAATCAAACCGTTTTAGTCTCTATAGCGATCTCTCCCTTCACGACAGATGTACAGGAGCAGATTTACATTTACTCCTCACTCGTTTAAACTATATTAAGGCTTAAAGTTACGAATAATTAACAATGTGGCTGCTTTGAGTAACCGGTTGATGCCGTCATAAATAACCCCACGGCCCAGAGATATTTGTATTTCCTGCCTCAGCTCCACTTGTGCAAAGCTGCAAAAATGGGACTGTTCTTCCAAGAAAAATAACAGAATGTGTGACATTCGCAAATCCACCCCCAGCACAAGAAACATTTCTGTTCAACCTTTCTAGAGAGTGCAGGAATAAGATGACATCCACATAGAGGGGATGTCAGGGTAGACAGAAAATCGTCAGACTTTAGCATGATATTGATGTTTTTTTTCCCCACATGCACTGCTTTCAGGCATGTCTCCTAACTTCAAGCACAAGTTCATTACTACAACCAAAAAATAAAAAAATAAAAAATAAAAAATCAGCTCTAACATTCACAAAGTTGCTACTTCTTGTGAAACTCTGGTGTTTTCCCATCCTCAACAAACTACTTTACTTTCAAACATTACAGAAGGTCCTCGACTTGCGTCGGAGTTCTGTTCCTGATGATCGATGTAAGTCGATTTTCTCCGTAACCAGAACCCTGTAGAAAATGCAACCAAATCCGTTCTGTGTATCACGATATCGATCAGTTCTTCATAAAGTCATGAATTCCAACGACTTTCATGCATGTATGAATCATTTTACTGGAAGATAACAGAATATTGTAACAGACTGATATTGTTGTTGATGTTGAGTTTTCAGTGTTTATTGTTCAGTTCCAGATTTACCTAATGTCAGTGAATGTGCCATGTTTAGTTAGCTCACCTCCATTTTGCATCTCGTTTTTGTCGTTTCGTGCGTCATTTTGGACGATGGGCAGTGCACGTTCAAGCAGAGGGCATTGTGGGAGTTTAGCAGCAACAGGCACTATCACAAAGACTAATGAGGAGGTTCATGACCTGAAATGTTCCACCTTTAAATTGTAGGAGCTTCAGGAGAAAAAAGAATACCTTTTAGGGAAACTTTTAAGGAATTATTGGAATTCTCTTCCTGAAGGTTTTACAAATTTTCAGAAATTTGGGGAATTTTTGTGCTGATTTTTTGGATTTTTTTCAGACAAGGTAACAATATCTTTGGTGCCTGTAAATGAAGACAACAGGAGGGTTAAATCAAGTCAGTGTAGCAGGACAGCTACAGCTACTGTAGTTTGTTAGTGTTATAGGTACTGTATTTGTTCATACTGGAATATAATCTTTAGACTGTGCAGCCTCTTCATCTTATCTAGAAAGAAACCCCCTGATGCTTCCTTTTCCTCCGTTTCAAACGTTTCTCTCTATGACTTAACATGCTCTTTCTTCTCCTGATTACGAACTAGCAGCTTTCCTTAAGACCGGTGGCCCTGAAGGAAGCCTTGCTGTTGGTTCAGAAACATTTGAAATGTTACCCTGCTGCTGGTGTTGATTTATCCAACTTTGATTCGCTCAGGTTTACAATCTGTGAGCTACAGAAGGCTGTCTGCTCCAATCCAACCTGTCTAGATGTTATCGCCTGCTGCAACAAAGCTCTTATTACGAGTCCTTTTAACATTCATACAGTGTGTGAGTATCACAGCGTTTTAATGTTTAAATTGTGAATCTAAAATCACAGCTCCAGCCTTTGATTCTGCTTTCACTCTAAGCTAACATCTCACGGCTCTTACAGTCGAGGACACGTTGTCTCTGATCACTGGTTCACATCTCGGAGTCCTTTAAGATGACAAGTGGTCGACTTTGAACAGCTGCTACTTTGATCCGTCCCTCCGTCATCAGTTAACTAACTTTAGAGAACTAACTTTGCACATTCTACTTTATTTGCATCATTTTGGTGTTGGGATTCTTGCAGCAGAACTATAATTACCTAGAATACTGTACATCTTCTAAAGAAACAGACCTGATTTCTGTTCTTTTTATCACTGTAAAGGCTTTTGAAGCATTAGAGGAGAATCTTGATTTCACCTTCAAATCTGCTGTTTCAGCACGAAGCTGGAGCCTGAGATGGTTTCCACGGTTTAGCATAAACACCTGAAACGATGGGAAACGTGCTTCTCTCCAAAAGACAGACGCATGATACAGCATTACTTTAATTTACAGAAAGTGTGAAAAGGATGTTTTTCATGACCAACTATAAACCTCATCCCAAAAAGTCTGAAAAACACATTTTACATGAATCTCTGTTACCCATTATTAACCTCTGGACTACCTCAAACCTGCAGTTGTTCTTCAATGGGCAGATATGAGTGCTATTATTTTTGATCCCTATTTTATTTTGTTGTTTTCAGTTATTTTAGATTTGTTCCAAATATTTCTTCATGTTAGGCTGAAAGTTAACCCTCATGTCGATCTGCGGGTCAAAATTGACCCATTTTAAAGTTTGTAAAAATGTGGAAAAAAATATCTTTTCTTCTGATGTCCACATCTTCAACATTTTGGGGAAATCTTTGAACATTTTTTGGTGGAAAAAAGAAATGTTAAAAATGTTTCTTCAGAACATTCACAAAAAAAAATATCAACCAAAATCCAGTGAAATTCACTGGATCTTGGTTGATTTTTTTGTGAATGTTCTGAAAGAAAATATCAGAAGTTTTACTGATATATATGGAATCACTTTAGATATTTTTAGGATTTTTTTGGAAGATTTTTGATCATTTTTTTGAAAATATTTACAAGAATTTTCTTAAAAACTTTTAAGGAAAACTTTTAAGGAATTATTGGAATTTTCTTCCTGAAGGTTTTGCACATTTTCAGAAATTTGGGGAATTTTTTGCTGAATTTTTGGATTTTTTTTCAGACAAGGAAACCATATTTTTTTGATGCCCGTAAATGAGGACAACAGGAGGGTTAAGGCTTAAAGTTATGAATAATAAACAATGTGGCCGTCATAAATAACCCCGCGGCCCAGAGATATTTGTATTTCCTGCCTCAGCTCCACTCGTGCACAGCTGCAAAAATGGGACTGTTCTTCCAAGAAAAATAACAGAATGTGTGACATTAGCAAAACTCTGTTCAAGTGATAAACCTGGATGATTGAGTCCTATACTGAGGGCATCCAGTCCATGTGTGATGATAATGTGTCTAACTACAGTTAATGATTCAATAAAATGTGTTGTTGTGGTTACTTAGCTTCCTGTTGCTGTATTTTAGTTCCTTTAATGATTAAAAAGATTACAGTCTTTAACACATCCATATGCACAGTATAGTCACATATCCTGCTGCTAAATGGAAAAGTCTCCTAACTTGAAATGACAGAAAAATATTCAGCCTTTAGAACAGGGATCAGACTTTTACAGTAAAGTAACACCCAGCTGTGATGAGTTCAGGATTCAGCTGTGACAAATGATTTAACTGTAGCTGACAAACTGTGACTCTGTGTGACGACTCACCTGTCGGAGGTGAAGGAAAGTGCATGCTGTCATTTAGCATTAGAGCCTAAATGTTCCCGTCTATACACACGGGGAATAAGCTACAATTTTAACCCATTAACCAAGTGAACATATGAATCCTGCAGGTATTTAATTAACTTAGAGGAAAGACTCCTGCAAACAGCTGGAATAAACAAACCAAACCAGCATAACTGCAGTAAAGTTTCTTTTTACAGACACTTCAGTTTGCAGTAGATGTTAAACTGTAGAGCGAAACTCAACCAACAAGAAAGGTGTTGTCTGATTTTCAAGAGGTCTGTTTGTGTACTAAAGGCTTACAAACCGTCTCCTGTGCAGCTACAAGCATCTAATGCTGCTTTCATGTGCACCTGAACGCCACAGTCACATTCACTGAAACCTGGACATTAGAGTTTCAATCAGTAAACTGGATCCATCAGTTCTGCAGCAGCCATGGGTGTTTTCTGGGATGGTTTGGTTTGACGGTTTTCATCTGCCTTGTCAAATAGCAAATGCTAGCACGCCAAAACACGCCAAGTTATGTTCGTAAACACGGTAAACATAGCTGAGTTCCAAATTGTCCATTTTTTCTCCTTACTTTAATTACAGATGGATTATGTTCATTTTGTCGTTTCTTCCTTTAGATAGTGTTACATTTTAGAAGGAAACAGTTGAACCACTCACAAGAACACAAAAAGACAAAGCCAAACAAGAAAACTTAAAATCAGCCATCAGGGACCACTGTAGAAGAAACAACCACATCATGGACTGGGACAGGGGTAAGATTTTAACATCGGAGACCAACAAATACAAACGATGGATTAAGGAAGCCTTAGAGGAATCAGGAATCACTTTGTAGAGTATCTGTTTGGTGATACGAGTCATCAATCTACCACCAGAATCCCTCCATACCCTGTTAATAAACTAAACCAGCCAACAGTGGAGTGTTGTCTCCATCAATCCAACACAGAGAGAAAACAAGTTTTAAAGTCTTAAGCTATCAAACACACAAGTAAAGCTTTGGGGACAGGAGTGCTACATTTAAATCTGTTTTAAATGCGTTTAAAGAGCGGGGGGGGGGGTGTTGCTGGATGACAGGATGGTTGACATGTGGGTTTCCTCTGCTGCAGTCCTGCTACCTGCCGGGTGGAATACAATCCCTCCACAGGCCTCAGATAGCTGCACAGATCAATACCACCACACAGCAACAGAATGAATAGCCTCTCTTACACAACCACTGCAGTCACAGTGTTTTGCTTACATGAGTAAAATTCATTCTGCCGTGTTTCTGGGAACAGAGATGTAAAAACAGTAAAGTGGAAGAGTGTGAGTGGACTCCTGTAGGCCGACTTCTCATACAAATCTGGGCAAACATGAATAGATGAGGGACGGACGAGGTGCTGATATATGTCCAATTCCTTTTATATGACTCAGCAAACCAGCTTCATTCAGTCAGAGGACAGTATTTCATCCTGTTGCCCGCTTATGAGAGGAAGATGTTGCTTTCTTGGGCAGTAAACATGATTCAGGTGGTCGGCTTCAGCCAGTAGACTCGTAATTTAACACAACGCCTGAATGTCTGCTTTGGCCATGGGACTCGGATTGAGGAAAATCAGGTAAGAGGCTGTTGTGACAAGGAGATACTGACTAAAAACTATGGAAAAAATTGAAATATGATCTAGGGATGTCCAATGTTACTGGCCCACTGATATTATTGACCCGATATTGGCATAAAAATGAAATATCGGTCAATATTGTTCGCTGGGATTTTTTGCCCATCATGAAAACTGATAAAATAACGGCTGGATTAGAGAACCTTCTGAAGATATGCATCAAGAGTTCTCTCAAATGTAAGTTAAGTTTAAGTCTCTGGTTGCCAGTCAAAAACAGGAATCAATCCTCATCAAAATAAGCGCGCGTTTGTATTTACAGCATGAAATCCTTCAGTCAAAATGCTCAATATTCTCTTTACAAGCAGGTAAAGCAAAATCATGACTAAACTCCACATTAACAGTTCAGAAAGGTTCCCATAAAAATGTACAACTCCCCCTAAATGTGCTTGTTATCAGGCTCCCTTGACTCCCCGGCCTTTGGTTGAGCACCATAATCTTCTCGACGCCAAAACTAATCAAAGACCTGCTTCCATGCATCGTCTAAAATAACCAAAGGGAAAAAACTCCCCAACAGAGCAGCTGGAATCTGTATTCATCCAGGACACAAACATTTGAACGGGCATTAATCTACAAATGTGAAAGCTAAGGTGACATTGAAAACATGAGTTCTCTGGTTAGTGTACTCATCGTATACATCTCACACAGCTATGGGAAATGTTTGACTCTCAGCTCTGCATGGAAGCAGCATTTTCTCCCCCTCAAAGTCTCCCTTTGAAGAGATAACTTTGAAAATTATTTCTGTTGCTGCACATAAATTCCCTGAACTGTTGCCAGCAGAACATCCACTTTCCTGCCTCTTTATTCCTATTAATTTACATGCATACAGAGTGATGGGGAATGAAACAGCCAACCTTTGTTGCTGGGGCTGGTGGTGATGCTCTAATGAATGGCTCTCTCATCCTTCAGATGCAGTTTGTGGCTATGACTTGCAGCTTGTGGCTGACACATTGGGGTGACACAATGAGAGGAGGCTTGTGGAAAGACGGGAGAGCGAAGAACCCAGATAAAGCTGCTCTGCTGAGCTGCTGGCGGGGGGTCTTTGAGTTGTCTCCAGGAAAGCAGCGGAGACGGGGGGAATGCTGGGGAGGCAGAGCTCAGAGTAAACAGTATCAGCCGAAGAACAACAACAGCAACAACAGCGCTCCCTAATCAAGTGGCTTTATTGAAATGCAAAGCCTCACTCCTTCAGTTCCTCACGAAAAACCCGCAGTGATTAAAAGTAAAATACATTATATGCACCATTGCTCTACCTAAATTACATGTTTAAACACCAACTAAGATTTCACAACATCATATAATTAGGCGTTATTAGTGTCATGGTGAAATATGGCAGGAATCTAGTGAAGTCGGCAGATTAATTACGTGAAACAGCATCTCAAAGGCACCGCTGGATATGAGGCTCATCTTTCTCTCTCTCTACGTTCTAATCCATGTATTGCCTCCACAAATCCCAAACACTGGTTTGTGTTAAGCCAAGAGGAATTAGAAAAGGGCAGCAGGACGATGTCAAGTCAAATGATTCTGGGATTTAGTTTTAAACCTTTAAAAGTAATAGAAAGTACCCGCAGAGCACTCCAATTAACCATTTCAAGGAAAAAAATCAGCCTTAGATTAAATCCTGGCTGCCCAGCAAACCCAACAAAATGCCATTTATTAACCCTCCTGTTGTCTTCATTTACAGGCACCAAAAAATATTGTTTCCTTGCCTGAAAAAGATACAAAAATTCAGCAAAAAAATTCCCCAAATTTATGAAAATTTGCAAAACCTTCAGGAAGAAAATTCCAATAATTCCTGAAAACTTTCCCTTAAAAGATTTATTTAAAAAAAAAAAAATTTGGCAAGAAAATTCTTGTAAATATTTTCAAAAAATGAGTAAAAATCTTCCAAAAAAATCCTAAAAATATCTACAGTGATTCCATATATATCAGTAAAACTTCTAATATTTTCTTGAAGAACATTCACTTTTCTTTAAGAACATTCACATAAAGATTTTTTTGTGAATGTTCTGAAGAAACATTTTTAACATTTCTTTTTTTTTCACCAAAAAATGTTAAAAAATTTCCCCAAAATGTTGAAAATGTGGACATCAGAAGTTTCACTGTGAAAATATATATATATTTTCCCGCATATTCAAACTTTAAAACGGGTCAGTTCGACCCACGAGGGTTAACGTAGAGTGACTTCGCTCACTAAAAGTTTGCCCGACATCTTCTCATCTAAATCTCAAAGAAAGGAAACACATATTTCTCCAATCTCACTCTCTTCCATAAAGACACTTTAAAAAGATTTACAGGCGGATTCAACAAATGAAAAAGTGCAGCATCACTCCAGACAGTCCCACATACAGCAAACCGATGCTGATGAGAAGTTCCTGCTGTTTACTGAACGGTGATAGGAGCAGCCTTAGACCTATTTACTATTTGGGCTGAAGCCTCCCTTTGAAGCTGATAGAACAGTAAAATCAGGTCACATCTCCAGACTCCAGCAGCACAGTATTTCACCAGGATAGAGATGCTCTGCTATAAAACACAGCTGTAAACTGTATATATGTTTCTAAAGTGTCAGCAGCGATGTCTTATTTCACTTGTTGGCTCACACTTGTTTCTTCTTTTTCTGTGCTGCCGGATCAAGAAGACGAAGGACTCCGCTGGGAAATTCTTTTTTCTGTTTGTTGTCCCTGATCACAGACATGATGCACACATCCAGAGGAGGCAAAGCAACTCAACCAGCTCCATCAGCACATCTACTGGAAGGACTAGCAGCCTCCTACATGCCACCAAGAGCTGTTCAGGAATTCCAAAGAAAAGATGAGTCCTAACGTACTCGATTCAGTGGGTTTAATCAGCCATTGATCACAGATTTGCAGAGCAGAGCTGGAGTGGAACAAATTAAGTCCTGATCTCCCGTGCCTTGCTAATAAGGTTTGATTACAGCCCTTTATGTGTCTGTGTGATGAAACAGATTCATATCCCCCGGCTGCTTTGAAGTCTCCACCCAGTTACTGAGAAACACGACTGAAGGTTACAGCGAGCGGTCATGAATTAATAACACGTCTCAGACTCGCTGACGAGTTTCACTTCTGAACCTCGACATGGTCAGCAGGCAGGAAGTACAGAGAGAGAATAAAAGCAGTAGATCTTAAAATAAGTTTTCCCAGCTAATTTTATGATCCCAATATTCTAAATATCATATCTTATTTCAAGAAATCTTACCAAGCTGTTTTTCACTTGTTCTATTGGCAGATTTTTTTCACTTATTTCAAAGTTTCAAAGTTGCTTGAAATATTTTTTTTTCTTGTTTTGAGAGGGGCATTTTTTCCAGTGCATGAAGCACAACTGCGTGGAAACTGCAGTCTATAGTGGAAACTAACCCTGAACTGTTGCCCTCCTTAGTCCTGGACTGGTGCTGACACTTGGCCTGAAGTTTGACCCACTTCTATTTGATCCTGTTGCTGTTCTGAAGGACTGAACTGGACCAGAACCTCCAATAAAGCTGCTCCTGTCATCACTGCAGCTGCTCAAAGTTCAGCCAAACTGTCACTCAGAGCAGCTGTGCTTCTTACTGCTGTGTTTTCTGGTATTTAGATTTTAGCTCGTACACTTCAGGTCGTCCCTGAAGGCCTGTCCATGTCCTGAGGTTCTGTTTCTGCTGCTCTGTAGGTTCAGTAAATGTCTCACCACACCAGCTTTAGAGGTACTGTTGCTGCCTGCAGTTCTTGTTTTGGCCACTAGGTGGATCTAAGGCAGTGCAGGGTTTCATTTTGCAGTTTCTGTTGTCAGAACTTCCAGCGACGAGCTCCACTTTTGTTCATATTTATTTGAAAAGCACCCATCAGCCTGTATTCCTGCTTTACGGCCTGTGCTGCCTCCATAAAACCTTCCTCTCACTACAAAACATCCAGGTTCAACGTCTGCTTGTTTAGAAGTTGCCCTTTTCCCTCAGCGAGGAGCTAAGTCGTAACACATTTAATTCTGAATATATACAGGAATGAAACCGTCTGTGATCTGATCCATCATGATGACGACATCTGGGACAGCTTGAGTTTAATCTGCTGTGGTTTATGATCGTCACCAAGAAAAACGTTGTCAGTCGCTGAGTAAAGGTTAAAATACTGGAAATACAGATGATGAGATAAAACTCATATCTGGCTGCTGCCCACAGAGATCGCAGAGGTTTCTCAGTCTATTTTACATATATAAAGCAAATGGCAAATAGAAACATATAACTGCTGCACCAGCTAATGAAACCAACAGGAAACAGAAGTTCTATTCTCGTAGTTTAGTCACCAATAATGTTGAAACTGGTCATTTTGAGACGACTTTAAACTCCGTATCAACAATCTGACGTCCACATCAAGATTCTCTAGCTGAGCAACGGTCAGAAATAAACCAGAACTTCTTCTATTTCTTTCTCCAGTCTTGAATTCCAGCAGAAATGTTCACAGTTCTCTCCATATTTAAACAATACCACACCCCTCCTCCATCCTTCAATCTTTCAGAACAACTTCACTTTATTTTTCACAAGGTCAGACAACATGTTTCCCAAACTACGCTTCGATTGGTAGGAAAGCCTCAGAATCATCTTTGCTCTCACCACTCGCTCTCCGTGAAGCATCAGCTTGACATGCATCGAGGCTGAACCAGGTTTCTGTCTGCAGCAGCACATTCCTTCCCATCCGAACCCCCACAGAGAGCCGGCTGCCGGCTGCATGACCATCCCGACACAAATAGGGGCTTTCGACCAAAGAGCACCAGGTGCTAGGTTGGTTCAAAGTTGAGAGCCAGTGCTTTTTTGGTTCAAATCTCGTGCCGCCCCAGAACGGGTTTGTGTTTCCATTCGGAAGGAGCAAAGTTGGAGCTGCGTCATTGCCCCACCACAAAACGTGTGTACGTCACTGCGTACGTAGCCGTTCAACAGCGTTCACGCCGTACGGAAACCCACACAACAACAATGGAGGACTTCATTGGAGTGGTGTTCATGGCTTTACTAGTGTGTCTCGCCATCGCTTAACAGCAAAACCTTCTGTTAGAGGTTACCCATCGGCGTCGCCGTTCCAATGCCCGGCGATCACGTTTGAGAAGAAAGGTAATTATCAAAGACGTTTGGATACTTAACAGTAAACGTGCTAGCGTTAGCTTAGCTACTTAGCTTCGACTAGCTTGCATTGATTACTTAGCGGTTAAACACGCGCAATAAGTTGATGATCATATCTATGTTTATCTTTTTAGATGTTTTTAGATGTCACCCCGCCCCCTGCCCGTGACGTGCTCGGCTCTCAACTCTGGCCACCTCTGGCCCAGCAACGAGTTGGTGCCCGAAACAGCCCCAGTTTTTGGAGCCCGGAGCCGCAGCTCCGGTGGTGGAAAGACAGAAAACCGGCGCCAAGTCGGGCACCGGCTCCGACTCCGAACGGGCTCCACCCCGGTCGAAAGCCCCTAAAAGTGGCCTCAGATCGTGATGCTGCTGGTTCTTACTCTTCAAAACAAGTTTAAACGTCAAAGAAAATTGATGGGCTCATGACTGAATTCTCAGCTTGTGCAGCGTTACATTAAGATGCCAACGGTGCCGCGTGAAAATGTGTAAATTGATCTGAGAGGAGTGTAAGATTTATAGCAAATTCCCAAAGTGGTTTCTATTAGACAGGTGCACAACATGTTTTCTAAATGGGCAGAATCAGCTCCGTTGGTTTAACCTCGTAAATCAAACTCACGGACGGAGTGAAAAATGATCTTAGGATTCCATTAAACATTCATTAGAGTGTCTCTTTTATAATAAATGATGGATCGGGCAATTTCTGCACATCCCATCAGCTTTCTGAACATGAATTCAGGACACAGAGTTTAAGGCTGGAGCTCTGATTGAGAAACTACATCATCTGATATCCAGTCAAACAGGTCCATTAATGAGGGATCTGAAACTGTCAGAAATGCTTACTTTGTTGAAGCATGTTGATTTTCTGCATCACGCTGAATCCACCGACTCTTCCCAGCAAACTATGGATGAGAACAGAAGAAAAGTTTACTATGAACCTGCTGCATCTTTATTCAACCTTCTTCCAAAAATGTCACATTAACTGTCAGACACTACCTACCAAGATCTGCGCTGCATCCCAGTATCATCTGAAATCACTGTAAAAATCAATAATCTGACCCACTAAACACTAACTTCTCCTTCTGCTGAGCTGAGGAGGACAAGGACCTGATTAGATGTTTGTGGTGAAGCAGCTGCAGGACAATCTCTAAAACAAAACGAGGTTTTTTGGAAAAGTTTAAACCTTCTGAGCCTAAAATAGTCTCTGGGTGAAACATTTCCCAATTTAGGCTGTTTTTAATCTGTGTTTAACCCTCCTGTTGTCCTCATTTACAGGCACTAAAAAATATTGTTTCTTTCTCTGAAAAAAATCTAAAAATTCAGCAAAAAAATTCCACAAATTTATGAGTTTGCAAAACCTTCAGGAAGAAAATTCCAATCATTCCTTAAAAGTTCCCTTAAAAGGTCATTTTAAAAAAAAATCCCCCAAATTTGGCAAGAAAATTCTTGTAAATATTTTCAAAAAATGAGTAAAAATCTTCCAAAAAAATCCTACAAATATCTAAAGTGATTCCATATATATCAGTAAAACTTGTAATATTTTCTTTAAGAACATTCACATAAAAATCAATCAAAACCCAGTGAATTTCGCTGGATTTTGGTTGATTTTTCTGTGAATTTTCTTAAGAAACATTTTTAACATTTTTTTTTCCACCAAAAAATGTTCAAAGATTTCCCAAAATGTTGAAAATGTGGACATCAGAAGTTTCACTGTGAAAATGTTTTTTTCCACATTTTCAAACCTTAAAATGGGTTAATTTGACCGACAGGACGACACGAGGGTTAAACATTTGTGTGTCCTTTTTTGTATATGTATGCTTTATCTGTTATCTTTCTTCCTGCTGGATCCTCGTGCCAGGTCATTACTGGAAATGAGAAATTGTTCTCAACTGATCTTATTTGGTAAAATAAAGAATGAATACATTTCTACTCACTGTGGGCTCATTTTTCACGGCAGTATAAACTCCTGCACCTCTGAGGAAACAGAACAACCAAGACTAGAAGTAGAGAAAACATTAAACAGAAATCATCCATCCAGTATCTACACACCGTTTAATTCTCATGTCATTCTGCGGGTCAAGGAAACAATATTTTCTGGTGCCTGTAAATGAAGACAACAGGAGGGTTAATCCTCATTAGGGTCACTGTGGGCGGAGTCTATCCCAGCTGACTGAGGGTGAAGGTTCACCTGGACAGGTAACAGTCTATCACAGGTTCACCTGGACAGGTAACAGTCTATCACAGGTTCACCTGGACAGGTAACAGTCTATCACAGGTTCACCTGGACAGGTAACAGTCTATCACAGGTTCACCTGGACAGGTAACAGTCTATCACAGGTTCACCTGGACAGGTAACAGTCTATCACAGGGCTACACATAGAGACAAACAATCACACTCACATTCACACCTACAGACAATTTAGAATCACCAATGAACCTCAGCATGTTTGTGGACTGTGGGAGGAAGCTGGAGAACCTGGAGAAAACCCACACATGTACAGGAGAACATGGAGACTCCATGCAGGAAGATCCCAGGAAGGCCGGGATGCGAACCAGGGATCTTCTAGCTGCAAGGTGACAGTACTAACCACTGATCCACTGTGCAGCCCTGCCATGAATCATGAAAAAAAGAATGTAATATTTTACAAAAGTTGGAAAAAGAACTGGAATCAAAATGTAGCTGCAGCTGTAGATCCACATCTCTCCACCACCAAGATGATCCTCATCATGGAGCTTGGACCATCTCAGGCTGCTGATGTTTGTTCTCCACTCTGATGACCATCATACAGACCAAACACAGTCTTTGGCTCCATGATGAAACCCTGAATGCACCCAGCAGAGCTCACTAGATGATGTTCCACAGATCTGATGTTCATCTCAGAGTCATGACAGCTACTCATCAGGAAGAGTTTTAAAACAGCTACAGCTGACCAAAGTGCAAAAAAGCAACACACAAAACAGGATGAAAACTTCAGAAAACCAATTTGTACAACATAACAAAACATTGAAAAACAAGACAAAGCAGGACGACAACATGAAAAACAAAATAAACACAAAATGCTGAAGTATTAGAACACCTGAAAGCCTCTGAGAACATGGATGCCTTGTTATTTTCCTTCAAAGTATCAGCAGAGAAGGAACATTTGATTAAAAGAGGGAGATTATTCCAAAGCTATGGAGCTGCCGCTGCTAAAACGTGATCTCCCTGCTGTAGTGTCTGTAGAGGAACAGATGCTGTACGGTTCTGAAATGTACCGAGGTGCAAACAAATGAAAGAAAAACTTTAAACCAGCTCTGTATTCAACAGGAAACCAACACAGGGAGGCTTGTTTCAAACTAAACCTGTCGACTTAATGCAGTTCCTATAAATCCAGGAAGTGGGCCAGCAGCACTAAGCTAAACCTACAGTAGATGATGTGTAACTGAGGAGAAAAGAAAAGAGAACGACTTCTACCTCCCCTCTGAACACTTCTGATGATCTGGGGATCAATTTAAAAGAGCCAGACGAGAAGCCGGAACTGCAGAGAGAAGTATAATAGTTTTAGGTGCCATTAACGTTAAAGGCTGAGCTCACAGACGAGGAAGGAGGTGAAGGTTAACAGCAGCGCTTTTATCTGACATCCAGACAGCTGGAATCCTCAGACATCAGCCTCAATGCTCTTCACATGAGAAACACCAGGTGGACACGAGTAGTAAAACATCTCTTCCTCTTCTTTGTCCAGGAACTCTGCACTGTGAGGGAACAAACAAAAATAGGAGCTGACAGCTGAAAGCATCTCAGCAAACAAGTCTGTCAACAACAGCTGCAGTGAAAAACAAACTCCAGGAGGAAATAAAGTGAATCAACGCTTACAACCACAGTTTAGCATCAACATGAAGACGCTGCTGCACCTATTCAGGAACATTAACCCTCGTGTTGTCCTGCAGGTCAAAATGGACCCGTTTTAAAGTTTAAAATATGAAAAAAAAATTATATTTTCACAGTGAAACTTCTGGTGTCTACATTTTCCGGAAATTTTTTGACATTTTTTGGTAGAAAAAAAGAAATGTTAAAAATGTTTAAGAACATTCACATAAAAATCAACCAAAAATCCAGTGAATTTCACTGGATTTTGGTTGATTTTTATGTGAATGTTCTTAAAGAAAATATCAGAAGTTTTACTGATATATATGGAATCACTTTAGATATTCTTTAGGATTTTTTGGAATATTTTTACTCATTTTTTGAAAAATATTTATAAGAATTTCTTGCCACATTTTTTTAAAATAAAACTTTTAAGGAATTATTGTAATTTACTTCCTGAAAGTTTAGCAAATTTTCAGAAATTTGGGGAATTTTTTGCAGAATTTTTGAATTTTTTTTTCAGTCAGGGAAACAATGTTTTTTTTGGTGCCCCTACAGTGTTTCCTCCTGGATTTTTTCCAGCAGCGGCAGCAGGTTCTCCGGGAGCCGTGGCGACGTAAACAAATGACATTTCACTGCAGATTTTCCTTGTACAACCTATTTATTGAATGGCCAGTTGAAAATGGCTTTGGAAAGGTTGAATGTAAAAAAAAAAAATTGAACAAACTCATCTGAAAATGCAGTCAGCAGTTATTCATACATGGAGTGTAGACATTAGCTTAATGCTATCAATAGTTTACTCACGTTACCTACACAGAGTTGGCACTGGGTCCAATTAACCGAAGCTACTGATATGCTACGTACCGTTAGCTGGACAGCAATATTTAGAGAATGCCTGTTTAACTTGTAGAATCTATTATGAGTTATCTTCAGCTAATAACTTTTCTCTGGTAAGTCGCTGCTCTATTTTCCAAGACGTCACTCCTCTGACTCTCTGACCTGCTGCCTGGATGCTGGATGTGACGTCACTTTAAGGCGACTAATTAACGTCATATTAACCCGACGTATCAAAGAGTAGATACTGAGCAGGATAGTTATCTGTAGTTTACCTTAGTACTCGTGAGAACCTGACACAGTGCAGAACTCTGCTGTGGAGGTGGAGACATGCGGCGGTGGAGGATTTACGACAATTAAAAAAAAGAAAGAAATTTGAAGGAGCGGCGGCTGGGATTTAGGAATGATGACCCGCCGCTGCTGAATGAATGTAGAGGAAACACTGCCGTAAATGAGGATAACAGGAGGGTTGATATGTCTTTAACAGAATGCAAGAGCTGAACAAAAACCCCACAATGAAAAAAATCCGGCACATTTTACTTTCCCCCGGAGCCTCAGAGGTTCGTGTGGAACTTCCACTCGGCGCTGCGACGCTTCCAGAGGCGATTTGAATTGCAGAAAGATGAGAAATGGAAAAGCAATCTCGCACAGCGGCGCTGAAATATAACTGCAGCAGGAGCTCTAACTTCAGGCCATCAGCCGGCTTGTAAAAGTTACGACCAACATGCACAGTTTAACAAGCAGCTAATGAAAAAACTACAGTCTGTGGGCAGCAACAGCAGAGCATGGAGAAGTTCTCTCTCATAAAAAGATGAGGGAAAAGGAACGCAGATCAATGAGAGCTGCTGCGAGCATCTCCAGGGTCCAACGCTGCTGTGGTTGGATTAAATCTGGACTCAAGTGTTGGACATCAGCTGAACCGAGGAAAGCTACACGAAGAGTTCAAAAATGAAGGCAAAAGTTTGAACTTTATGCATCAAAAACGTCAAAATTAAAATGAAAAACATCCATAAATGTGACCAAGAAAAATATCATTTCTCCGAATTTCTACACTTGATTTCAGACTTTTTCATTTTTCTGTTCCACTAAGTTTAATTTGTCTCCATAAATGATTAATGGAATTCTTTGAGTCTAAAACTTGTAACGCTGAGTTGTGGGAGATAAATGGGAGCGATAAATGAGATTTAGAGGTGTTCACTTCAATCTCTGCTGTCTCTCCTGGGAAATTTGGTTTGCAAGCGAAAACAGAAGACACGTAAAAACTGATTTATTCCTGTTTAACAATTAGCACCAAGTTCTGTCCTCCAGAGAGTCTATTTGAGTTTACAGGTGCATAAAAAAATCTTCATCAACATTTTTATGTGTAAAAACCTGAAATCCATCTCTGGTGTTTGATTAAACCAGTAAAAACTAATCTCAGCCAATCAGTCACATATTACAAATTGTTTTTTTCTTTTAAAATAAACCATTTCTACCTTGAAATGGATTAAAAGAGCCATACTAGTTCACACTTCACAGTAATAAGTTGTAATATTGGAGCCAAATGTTTAAAACGGCATCAATACTGGAGAACAATCATGATGACAGGATGGTTTCCGTGTGTTTGTTCAGCTTAAAACCCCAAAAGTCTGGATCCATGTTTTAAGAAATTGTTGTCAGTTTACTGCAGTCTGAAGGGGCAGAAACCCTCTTTACAATCTTTGCTGTTTCTCTCCTGGGAAATTTGGTTTTCAAGGAAGAAAAACAGCCCCAGAAAAACCGACTCATTTAGTTTAACAATTAGTTTTGCATCCAAAGAGTCTTATTTGTTCTTGCAGGTGCATAAAAACTGTATTATTTAGGAAATCCACATTTAAAAAGTTAAAAACAGACATTTTCACTCTCTTTTTAACTTTTGATGAAAGTTCATGACTCTCTGGTGCCTGATTTAAAGAGTAAAAACTCACCTCAGTGCAGCAAAGTTACACATTTAGAAAGTTTTCTTTATATGAAAATGAACCATTTCTGCCGTGAAATGGATTTGAACTGCCAAACTAGTCTGTTAGAAGCTGTAATTGTTGTTCTTAAGAAAATATTAGAAGTTTTATTGATATATATGGAATCACTTTAGATATTTTTACTCATTTTTTGGAAGATTTTTACTCATTTTTTTGAAAATATTTACAAGAATTTTCTTGCTAAATTTGGGGGATTTAAAAAAATAAACTATTCAGGGAAACTTTAAGGAATTGTTGGAATTTTCTTCCCGAAAGCTTTGTAAATTTTCAGAAATTTGAGGAATTTTTCGCTGATGTTTTGAATTTTTTTCAGACAAGAAATCTTTATTTTTTGGTGCTTGTAAATGAAGACAACAGGAGGGTTAAATCATCTCAAATTAGGAGCTTACATGAAAGCTAAAATGTATTTTTGAGTGAAAAACTGCTATTTTTTAGCATATCTGGCTTATTTTAAGACTCCTAAGCTTGACAATCCTGGTAAAATAGAGCTTAAAATAAGTTTCTCAGCTAATTTTAAGATCTCAATATTCTAAATATCATATCTTATTTCTAGAAATCTTACCAAGCCATTTTTCACTTGTTCTATTGGCAGATTTTTTTCACTTATTTCAAGGTAAAATTTCCTTGAAATAAGTTTTTTTTCTTGTTTTGAGAGGGGCATTTTTTCCAGTGTGAAAGTTATTGGGGCCGAATACTCTGCATGAAATTAAATCAACTCCTGCTTTATTCCAACCAAACGTTAAAAGTTTTTTTGCAGCTCGACAACAACAACACCACTCCTCTACACTCACAACCTCTGGTCTCAGGTCGACAAAGCAACACAACCAATGCTACGAGGGCACAGAATGGATGAACCGTGTTGACCTGAAGCTGTCCTGAGCCAGAGGAGAAAATACAGATTTACACTCAACACGAGTTAAACAAAAATAGGTGACAACAAGTCAGGATTTCTATCAAAGCTCTGTCCTCAAGACATCCAGTTTTAGAAGTATCTGTGAGGTCCATGAGCGACAAATAAGAAAAAAAACACACTTTTAGGGGTCTTAAAATGCTACAATTTAGTCGGTACTCAAACCTCCCAGACACCATTATTATTAAACTCAAGAACAAGTCTTTGATTCTTTTTTGCCGTCATATTCCAACGTGACCAGTTTTTAATCCACTATTCTGCTACAACAGTCACTGATTTCATCATTTAAACCGAAACTGTCCAAAAATCCCTGCACTGAAACTGGTCTTTCTGAAGCTGAACTGTAATAATCATGTAAAATATATTCAAAAACGCTCCAAGATTTGGTTGTTGCAAGCAAAACTCCCTTCAAATTTCCTCCCAGTTTCTCGTTACGAATCTTGGTTCGCTTCACAGCAGAGTTCTGAAACGTCGATAGTGAGCAGGGAGGTCATTCTGGGATTTCAAAAGCTTCTAAATACTGATTAAAGTCTAAACTGACCACACTAAGACATCAGTCTGTAGGTGCAGAGTGAAGACGCAGACAGAACTTTGACTTTTCTTTAGTTATTCATCTATAAACTGCTAAACCAAACAACAGCGGTTCAATATTTAAATACCCTCAAACCTATTAAATATGCACAAATAAACATCGTTCTGTGTATCTACACTCTGTCAGGGCGACATATTTCAGGAATAGTGTTGGCTAATACGTACAAATTGCCCCATGCATATTGTAATTCACACACATGAATAATTTCAGTTTGTATGTGACCTTCAGCGCAGATAATTTATGAGCTTCTATCTTAAACCGGAGCAGTTTCATTCCTTATTCATAAGTTTTCACCCCCACTCAGCCCTCAAAAGTTACAGGATAGAAACACGACTGAAGGAAATCTTTGGCTTGTTAAGCAGCTCAGGATCTACAGAGAGAGGAAGCAACAGGCAAATATTATCAATCCATAATTATATCACGTTTAAAGACTGAAGCTGTTATAGAAGACGCTGGAAGACGTATAGATCTGTGAATCATTCCTCCTGTTCAGATCATGATTGTGTGTTTGATAAAGACGGTAACCCTGTAAGACCCAAATATAGAAAAAAATGAGCAAAAACAAAATCATAATAAACTAAATAAAACCAAATATATAAAAATAGCTAATGCTTTGTTTTAGCAACAGTGGGTTTTCCAGGGTTAACCAACAGTGTCTTCTGTTGGTGGAGTGTGATGAACCTGATGACCTCCACAGGAGAAAAAGCAGCAGGAAGCAGGAAGCCGCTTTCACTTAAAGTCTCTTTTTTAATCTTAAATACAGAACTCTCTATAAACGTAACATTTATCCACATATAAAAGCTGTTTCACTATTTACACTCAGGTCCTATCATACAAACATTCAGAAGCATCTCGTTCCAGCAGTGATTGTCTCAGCGCTTCCTTCTGGAGCGTTTAGGAATGCCAACACCAGAACTTTATTGCTCATCCAGATATTAACACCTCCACCTACTGGTTGTGTTGAAAAGAGACATTCTTAAAGTGTTGGTTTTTCCCCCAACCTGCCACATCTACAGACGAGTACAAAAACTACTCGGTTATCTCAGAGTTTTGGTTCAAAGTGAGAAGAAGTGACGCAGCGACATTCAGTGTTTCTGAGATAAACATGACGGATGGATCTTTGCCCTTTTCAGTGGAAAGTAGATGAAGTTTCTGTTTCTACAACCCAGAGCTTCATGTAAACTACAATGAGCTAGAAAAGCACAAACACAGCAGCTTGGTAAAGAATTTGCCTCCAAAACATGAGAGTGATGCAATGATGAAGGTGTGGAGTCACTCCTTAAAGTCATTCCTCCACCTTAGATCTCCTCTTGGAGGTTCTGGGTTTGGACTCGCCCAGTTCTACAGGTTCTGGGGATCCTGGGGGGTCGCTGGGTGGACTGGGGGCATCTTCCACATCAGGCTCCAGGTCCGGGTCTGTGGAGGGGCCTTTGGAAACACCTTGAAAGAACAAGAGAGCTGAAGATATTTTGTTCCAGTAAAAGCTGAAAGGAGAAGGTCTTTAACTGAACTGGAATTGGATTGAACTAAATGTGTAGACGTGGGCTTTGTGCAGTAGAACCATGTGTAACAGTGTTAACCCTCATGTCATCCTGCGGGGCAAAATTGACCCGTTATAAAGTTTGAAAATGTGGGAAAAAATATATTTTCACAGTGAAACATCTGATGTTCACATTTTCAACATTTTTGGGAAATTTTTGAACATTTTTTGGTGGAAAAAAAAGAAATGTTAAAAATGTTTCTTAAGAACATTCACAAAAAAACTTAGATAATATTAGATATTTTTAGGATTTTTTTTTGAAGATTTTTACTAATTTTTTGAAAATATTTACAAGAATTTTTTGGCCAAATTTGGGGGATTTTTTTAAAATAAAACTTTTAAGGGAAACTTTCAAGGAATTATTGGAATTTTCTTCCTGAAGGTTTTGTAAATTTTCAGAAATGTGGGGAATATTTTGCTGAATGTTTGGATTTTTTTCAGACAAGGAAACTATATTTTTTGGTGCCTGTAAATGAGGACAACAGGAGGGTTAAGAATCACTCTGAAGTCTTCCAGTGTGATTTATTTTAGTCCAATCACTGCTACAAAACTAAACACATAAAAAAAGTCATTAAAAACTTAAAACTAATTGGTTCCATAAAAATAAGAACATTTGAGTATTGGGTCATTTTGGTAGTTAAGTTTTTGTTTGTTTTTCTTGTCAACAACAAACAAAGAAAATGTCATTTGTGTTTGTTTGTGTCTGTCTAATGCAGAAACACCTTCAGAAACACAAAAAAAGATTTTTCCACAAATATTTCATGATAATATTTGAGATTGTGTAAAATTTTAGGAGTATCTGAAAACTTTTTTTCCACAACTGTACATCACAAAGTGCTCTCAGTATCTCATTTTAAACCCTTGCAGATTTCTGTCTGTGAGTTTTAAGGTGGACTGAGAACAGGGAGGTGAGGGGTGGTCATTTGTTGGATCTTTAAGGTAAATTCACAACACAAATCTGTTCTGACACAATATCAACCTGCAGGTCGCAGTTCAGCTTAGTTCAACGTCAACTGTTAACATGAGCCCCAATAGGCAGAGAGAAGATTTGTCATATTACAGATTTATGATCTTGTCTTACCAATAGCCTTCTGTTTTTAACTTTAGCTGGCTGTAGACTTTAGTGTAATGTATAATAATGCTTCTTGTGTGGATCTGGGACGACGTTTCTGCCATCAGGGTTTGGTGGACATACAGTATAATACAAGCAATAATAGAGTATAACAGGTCAAAGATAAGCACAGTTCATAGTCTATCTGTATAAAGAGCCTATATTGAATACCCTTTAATTGAAAACTACAAAACCTTAGTGTCACCATGGCAACCCAAATTAAATTTAGCATACAGACTGAAGTCGTTACCATGCACAGCCCCAGACTTTGCAACGTGACCAGTTTTTAATCCACTATTCTGCTACGACAGTCACTGATTTCATCATTTAAACCGAAACTGTCCAAAAATCCCTGCACTGAAACTGGTCTTTCTGAAGCTGAACTGTAATAATCATGTAAAATATATTCAAAAACGCTCCAAGATTTGGTTGTTGCAAGCAAAACTCCCTTCAAATTTCCTCCCAGTTTCTCGTTACGGATCTTGGTTCGCTTCACAGCAGAGTTCTGAAACGTCGATAGTGAGCAGGGAGGTCATTCTGGGATTTCAAAAGCTTCTAAATACTGATTAAAGTCTAAACTGACCACACTAAGACATCAGTCTGTAGGTGCAGAGTGAAGACGCAGACAGAGCTTTGACTTTTCTTTAGTTATTCATCTATAAACTGCTAAACCAAACAACAGCGGTTCAATATTTAAATACCCTCAAACCTATTAAATATTCACAAATAAACATCATTCTGTGTATCTACACTTTGTCAGGGCGACATATTTCAGGAATAGTGTTGGCTAATACGTACAAATTGCCCCATGCAAATTGTAATGGCAGCACAAATAACATTTAGTAAACAGACTGAAGTCATTACGGTGCATGGTTGTAAAGTGAATTTAACCTCTCTTTAATTAGACTCTCCAGAGATACGCTGCTTCTTGTTCAAGTGAAATCTGCCCTAAAAATGCCAACGTAAGAGATCCGGGTTCACATATCACACTTTCCTGCTGTGACTTCCACAGATGTGTGATTTAAACTGGCTTGTTTAAATAGTGCCATTCTGTCTCATTAAAAAGTTGTTGGAGCCTCAAGCAGGATCATTCTGATGATGATAACAGCACATCTGTGACATCTGTACCAACAAAATTTACCCCTCGGCTAAACTGTTGTCAGCTTTTAGAACAGCTCCCTGGGCAATGTGCTGTAGAAAGCTGCTGAATACCTGCAGAATGATTCATTGATTTACACTGGTTTCCTAACAGCACTTAACTGTGGAAAATGGTTCTGCACAAACCAAGACAAGTTTTAGCAGTAATCTGATTTCCATAACCCAGGGGTGTCCAACATGCAGCCCGTGGGCCAAAAGTGGTCCTCCAGAGGGTCCAATCCGGCCCTCAAAGTGTAAAAATTACAGAGAAGACATTAATTGCTAATGTGAAAACTATAAATTTAAAATCATTTCTAGACCATGACAAGTTGTTTTGATCAGAAAGTAAAATACTAGATTGTTCATTGTTCTTTTGTCGTTTTGTGTCTCATTTTTGTAATATTTTGTTGTGTTGTTGTTTTGTCTTTTTTGTCTGACTTTTTTTGTCTCATATTTTTGTTGTTTTGTGTTTCCCTTTTGTCTCGCTTGAGTTTTTTTGTCTTATTTTTGTCATGTTTTGCTTTATTCGTTGTTTTGTGTATCGTTTTTGTCATTTGTCAATTTTTTTGTTTGTTTTGTGTCTTTTTTGTTTTGTTTCGTGTTGTTTGTCTAATTTTTGGTAATTTTGTCTCTCGTTTTTTCATTTTGTGACTCATTTTTGTAATATTCTGTCTTGTTTTTGTTGTTTTGTATCTTTTTTTGTCTGACTTTTGTCGTTTTGATCATAAAGTAACTCCTCTGTGTGTCAGTTGTGTTCCTTTGTCGACACTCTGATCTGGAAGTTGTAATGTGGAAATGATAAACTGAGGCTGAATGTTGATGAAATTGAACTTATTTTTCTTAAGAATTTCAGGTTGTTCATGGTGTTTTGTAAAACGATAATTCTTGAAATGTGAACATTTTCAGAAAGGACTTTTTTGCACTAAAAAGAAAAATGGGGATTTTCTGTTATTTCTAGGTTATTCTGCTGTGGTTCTACTGGTCCGGTCCACTGGAGATCAAACTGGGCTGAATGTGGCACCTGAACTAAAAATGCGTTGGACTTCTCTGCCATAAACAGTCAGGAATTTTCATACAACTTAGCATGAACTGTAAATCCAGAATATTTACACTCTACATGTGTATATTCAGGGCTGCACAGTGGTGTAGTGGTTAGCACTTTCGCCTTGCAGCTAGAAGATCCCTGGTTCGCGTCCCGGCTTTCCCAGGATCTTTCTGCATGGAGTTTGCATGTTCTCCCTGTGCATGCGTGGGTTTTCTCCGGGTACTCCGGCTTCCTCCCACAGTCCAAAAATATGCTGAGGTTAATTGATTATTCTAAATTGCCCGTAGGTGTGAATGTGAGAGTGATTGTTTGTCTCTGTATGTAGCCCTGTGACAGACTGGTGACCTGTCTAGGGTGTCCCCTGCCTTCACCTGAGTCAGCTGGGATAGACTCCAGCCCCCCATGACCCTAGTGAGGATTAAGAGGTGTATAGATGATGGATGGATGGATGTGTATATTCAAACTAGTCGGTTGTTAAACATTTGCTGCTGAGTGCTCGAAAGCATGTCAGAGATGTGTAGTTCTGTAAAACACTGTCGTTACTGAGCGTGGATGCATTGCTCTGGTGTTATTCACTAACAGCTGAAACATAAGTGGTGGAAAAGCATCCCATATGAAGCTCTAGTGAAGAAAAGCCCTCGTGTCCACTCACCTCTAAGAGCTGGAAGCCGCTGCAATCACTTCACTGTAGCCATGAATTTAGAAGCTTACCAGCGTGTCATTTTTCCACACTATTGAGCTTCTTTTGTGGCAAAAATATACAGTACACAGGCGTGAGGTTAGCTTCTTTTTCACATTTTCCATTCTGCCTTAACCCATATATTCAATCTGCTCCAGCGCTGAGGGACTGAGACTATGTTCTCATCTTTAATGAAAAATTGGGCTTTGGTTTAATGGAGAGAGGTGGAGGCTGTGAAATCTGTCATCACCTGCACTGTGAGGCGACACTGGACTTCAGGGATGAATATTTTTATCCTTATTTTGAATTTCTGGTTGGATTTGTCAGGTTTTGCGTACCTGTTGGCAGCTGGATGTTCTTGTTGTAGCTTGCTGCCGAGGACATGGCCTGACCCAGGGCCTGGTTTGTACCCAGAGGAGCTCCGGGGGTTTTGGTGGACGGTGCAGAGCTTGGTTTGGATTTGGAGTCTTTGCCTGGTTTGGTCCACACCAGACTTTCTGTCACCTGCAGGGCAGCTCCCATCTTCTGAGCCATGTCCATCAGCTGTTAGTGAGGAAAAGATAAAAAGGACAGCTGACTCTAGAGCAGAGACTGTAGATAGAAGTGAAGCCAGTGTGAAGGTGTTTTAAAGCTGCATTCATTCTAATGGCCAGCAGAGGGCACCTCCTCTGGCTGCAAAAACAAGACTTTGTCTATGAGGAAATGACCCGATTTCTTACTTGATTTGTCACTTCAGTAAACATTTCTGTAATGAGATCTCTGCTATCAGTTTAAAGTGTCCTTTGAGACAACATGATGTTCATTTGGTAAATGATGATGCCATTTAGAATAAAATAGACGATAAAGCTGGGTATGCTTTATTGCTACCATACAGGCATGCAAATTGTTCTTCTGTATTAAAAAAAAAAACAGAAAACAGAAAGAAGGAAATTCCAAACACAAGGCTTCAGAACCGTAGTGCACAAACCAATGGATGGTGTCAGTGTTTTATATACAGCCTCTGCTTTACAGCAGGGGTGTCCAACATGAGGCCTGTGGGCCAAAAGTGGCCCTCCAGAGGGTCCAATCCGGCCCTCAAAGTGTAAAAATTACAGAGAAGACATTGACTGCTAATGTGAAAACTATAAATTTGAAATAATTTCTAGACAGTGACAAGTTGTTTTGATCATAAAGTAAAATACTAGGTTGTTCTTTAGTCATTTCATGTCTCATTTTTGTAATATTTTGTAGTTTTTTTTGTCTCTTTTTGTCTGACATTTGTCATTTGTCTCGTGTTTTTGTCGTTTTGTTTCTTTTTTGTCTCGCTTGTGTTGTTTGTCTATTTTTTAGTCATTTTGTTTCTCGCTTCTGTTGTTTTGTCTCTCATTTTTGTCATATGTTGTCTTGTTTTTGTTGTTTGTTGTCTTTTTTGTCATTTTGATCATAAAGTTAAGATAGCTGTGACTAAATGTTGTGTTCCTTTGTCGACACTCTGTGACCTGGAAGTTGTAATGTGGAAATGATAAACTGAGGCTGAATGTTGGTGAAATTGAACTTATTTTTCTTCAGAAATGTCAGGTTGTTCATGATGTTTTGTAAAAAGATAATTCCTTAAACGTGAACATTTTTGCACTAAACCAAAGGAACCATTAGGAGTTGTGGTTATTTCTAGGTTATTCTGCTGTGGTTTTACTGGTCCGGTCCACTGGAGATCAGACTGGGCTGAATGTGGAACCTGCTTTACAGACATAAACAACAGGATCTATTTTACCTCAGAATCAAATTCAAAGTTGCTGCTGCCGTCACGAAGCAGGTTGACTTTCCTCTCCATCTCCTGATATTGATCCAGAGCTCCCTTCTTGTTGCCGTGATTATAAAGGAAGATTGCAAAGTTCAGGTTTACCAGAGGGTTCGATCTGGAAGAGAGAGAAAAAAAAATAAAAATCAGTGAACTGGTACCTTTTCAACTAAAGAGTAATGGAATATCTGAGGTAAGGCGTCAGACGGGCTCACTGGTCCAGAGTCACAGCTTGTTCATACGCTCTGGTGGCGTTGTCCACATCCTCCAGGTTGGTCAGAGCCACTGACAATCACAGATATGTGACAGGAAGTACTGTCAGTTACCAGAACTGGACAACAAGACATTCTAGCTGTGCATGAGCAAACACTGTCAATATGTTAAAATCAAAGAGACATTCATTGCAAGGAAGTTTTTAAACCCTCCTGTTGTCTTCATTTATGGGCACCAAAAAATATAGTTTCCTTGTCTGAAACAAATCCAAAAATTCTGCAAAAAATTCCCCAAATTTCTGAAAATTTGCAAAACCTTCAGGAAGAAAATGCCAACAATTCGTTAAAAGTTTCCCTTAAAAGTTTGATTTTAAAAAATCCCCCAAATTTGGCAAGAAAATTCTTGTAAACATTTTCAAAAAATGAGTAAAAATCTTCCCAAAGGGCTGCACAGTGGCGTAGTGGTTAGCACTTTCGCCTTGCAGCTAGAAGGTCCCTGGTTCGCATCCCGGCTTTCCCGGGATCTTTCTGCACGGAGTTTGCATGTTCTCCCTGTGCATGCGTGGGTTTTCTCCGGGTACTCCGGCTTCCTCACACAGTCCAAAAATATGCTGAGGTTAATTGATCATTCTAAATTGCCCGTAGGTGTGAATGTGAGAGTGATTGTTTGTCTCTGTATGTAGCCCTGTGACAGACTGGTGACCTGTCTAGGGTGTCCCCTGCCTTCACCTGAGTCAGCTGGGATAGACTCCAGCCCCCCCCATGACCCCAGTGAGGATTAAGAGGTGTATAGATAATGGATGGATGGATTCTTTCCAAAAAATCCTAAAAATATCTAAAGTGATTCCATATATATATCAGTAAAACTTGTAATATTTTCTTTAAGAACATTCACATAAAAATCAACCAAAATCCAGTGAAATTTGCTGGATTTTGGTTGATTTTTTTGTGAATGTTCTTAAGAAACATTTTTCACATTTCCTTTTTTCCACCAAAAAATGTTCAAAGATTCCCCCAAAATGCTGAAAATGTGGACATCACAAGTTTCACTGTGAAAATATTTTTTTCCTGCATTTTCAAACTTTAAAACGGGTCAATTTGACCCGCAGGACGACACGAGGGTTAAACTGCAGGATGTTTCGGTAAAATGCAAAATCAAACTGCTGCAGCATTTTCTGCCGCCACAGATTTGCTCATCATGACTGACTTGTTGTTTTCTCTTTGTCAGTACCTGCCAGCAGCATGTAGAGCTCCCCCATCCGTGGGTTCAGATTGATGGCTGCGCTGAGGAAGTGGAAGGCGGAGGCATACTGCTGCATGGTCAGGTGGACCAATCCCAGGTTGTACAACACTTTCCAGTCAAAAGGAGACAAGTAGTGGGCTCGCTTCAGGCAGCTGATGGCCTGCGGGGAGAAAGGAAGAGGGAAGTCTCAGTGCCGTTACACAAATATGTTAATAATATATGAAGAAAAACAACCTCAGGAACAGGAGGCTCTGAGCAAGAGTGGATTCATAACACTTCAGGGACATAAAGACCACATTACACTTACACTTATTATTATTATTTTCTATACAGATGAGCTGTAAAGTATTCATGCTGATAATACATTTTGATTTTATTTGACCAATAGGTTTCTTCTGACTACAAGTGAAAAAAGTTAGTAGGATAGTGTGAAACAGATGATAATGATATATTTGAACTATTTCAGTGTTTTTCACATTTTCATAAATACGTCATGTAAACAGTTATTCATTCCATTTGTCTGTAAACCTTTATTTTCCACCATGTCAACCAAACAGTTCTGCACATCACCACTCTTATTCTGATGGTCTCCAGGTTGAAGGATTCTCTGCTGTCTCTCTGGTCCTCAGTTCCTCCTCAGATCCTCCATGGATTCAGGTCTAGACTCCAGAAAGTTCAGACTGTCTTCTGTTAACCATTTCTAGACCACTTTGATTGGACATTTCAGATCACTGTCTTGGTCCAACGCTGCCCAAAGCCAATTTTCTCTACAGACTGCCTGATGTTTTCCTTTATTAATAAGTGATTGTTTCCATAGTAAATAATGATGGAATTTGTAAAGACATGATCATAATAAACATAAAAACATTAGTTTTTTTTAACTTTTAATAAAAATGTATGCAGATATATCCCATGGACTTCAGAAGTCCCTCAGTTATCGATATAACTGAATAACTCTGGACTTAACTGTACCTGCTGTATTTCTCAGATTGATTAGTGACTTCAACATCTTTTTTGGTGAATAACTTTAGAGTAACTGGTCTGCTAGTTGACAGGTTCTGGCACAGCAGACCTAGAGAAGCTTTTCTGTTAAATACTGTTCTGTATACACACAGGCCTGCTTGAAGTACTGCAGTATAAAGTGCCTGAACCGTGTTTTCTATAAAGATTAAAGGTCCAGTCCAAGGTTGGTGTACAAATTATAGTGAGCTGCCCTGATTTGTGTGTTTGTCTCAGCAGTTTTCTAGTCCTCACTTGGAAAAAAAAAACAAGCAAACTCGAAAACAGCATTACTCACAGCTACGTATTTCTTTTTGCCAAAGAAGCACATGCCAATGTTGTTCCAGAGAGGAGGGCTCTCGGGCACAGCACATGCTGCAACTCTGTACTTGTTCATGGCCACATCAAAGTCACCGTGGGTCTGCATCATGCTGCCTGCAGCCAGGATGGCCTGGAAGAAAAACAATGATTACAGAGATATTAAAGGAAGATGGGACCTTGATGAAAGATGAAAGTACGACTGTAACATCTGACAATGACTAACCTGATATGAACTGCTTTAGAAAAGTCCCTCTCACTGTCCTCCAGGAGCTTAATAACAAGCTGAATTTATGCCCAAGTGTGATGTTTGTTCAAGCGCCCACATACCTTATAGTTGTTGGGGTCAAAAGTGAGGGCGTTCCCGAGGTGCTCAAATGCTTTTTGGTATTTCCCAAGCTGACAAAAACAGTTAAACACTGTTGTCACTCATGTTTCAGTGCTCATAATATCAGTGAAAAGGTTATAAAAAATGACACCTACCTGCAGAAACAGCAGTCCAAGAGTAGTCAGGAGATCGGTATTCTCTGGAGAGAATCTAAACAGAAATGCATCCTCATTGTTATATTCTGGAGAAATATGAGCAATTAAACCTGGATAACATCGTAAAATACACAGATTCTCTCGTGGTTTACTAAATCTTTCATGGCCAAGCTTCGCCTCCGCTACAAGAATTCCTTAAAAAGAACTCCAGCAGATCAACCAGAGCAGCTCTAGAGGTGACTTCATAGAACCGTTAAGGAAACATGCTTTTTAACCTGCTAATGGGACTCATGATGGAAATGAGCCCTATGGCTACGATCTCTTGTATTTACATTCAAATGTTCATTAATATGAACCGTCCCATTTTACAAATAAAATAAACATAAACATCTGTAAAAACCCTTTATTCCCACTGCAGTAACCACCCTGAACAGAATGAACTAAGACACTGAACACTACATATAGTTTTTTTTATCGGCTGCTAGACATCTGTACTTTGTGAGCTGGTGTTTTAAGTGTGTTTTTATGTGTTATATTTTTATTAGTGTGTTATTATTTTATCTATCTATAGTCATCTATCTATCTATAGTCTATCATCCATCCATCCATCTATCTATCTATCTATCTATCCATCTATCCATCTATCCATCTATCCATCTATCTATCTATCCATCTATCCATCTATCCATCTATCTATCCATCTATCCATCTATCCATCTATCTATCTATCTATCTATCTATCTATCTATCCATCCATCCATCCATCCATCCATCCATCCATCCATCCATCCATCCAAACAGAGAGTGAGTTAAGTTGAATAGAAAACGTCACTCTGTCTCTGGCTGTAATTACATTTAATGCCTGCACTTATTCTTGAGCAAACATCGTTGATATTCAGGGAATCTGCTGATTATTCAATCAGGCTTTCATACAGCATAATTGTGGAGTATTAATCATGACCTGTGGGGGGACGATGTGGCTCCAAGAAAAACGCTGGAGAAGATTCGGATCAGCACTAAAATAAGACTCGCAGTGGTACGTCTCATTAAAAGCGACACCAGTATAGGAGAACTTGATTAATTCATTTACCCCCAACAGGAGGTAGCCATAATGAGCTCTATTACAGACACTGATGTCGTTTCCTTATTTGCGTCGTGGCCTAATGTTTAAATATTCAACATGTGAATAAAGATGGAAAGGAGTAGAACTCATACAGAAGTGAAGAGAATGATTAAAATGTGCCAAAGCTGGAGCTGTGAGTGGGAATCGAAGGACGACCACTTAGTGAAGTGAGCTCCAGAGACAGAAAATCATCAGATAAATGAAGATGGAACGAGTTAAAAGCAACCAGCCGCCTCTCAAAGAGCATATTTAATGGCAGTCTGGGGCGGTTTGGATGTATTGACAGAATGCTATCGTGAAGAAAATGTGCTGACTTTCAATTCCTGAGCTTGAAACACAGTAATTAAAACAGATTGATGTATATGTAGGTGGAGAATATTTAAAAATACATACAGAACCACAGTGGTAGTCAATCATATGACATACTGAATTAAAGACTTACCAGTCATCGATTTTACCCCTAAAACTCACCTCTTTCTATTAAAATCACCACAAAAAATGGCAAATGAGTATGTTTTTTACATGAAAATAATCCTTTCTTGCCTTAAAATGACTTAGATGTGACTCTACTAATTAAAATGTGACTCTATGAAGTCCTCGTCTCTCTCCACTCACAACATCTCTAGCTGGTCCAGCTTCAACACCAGCTCACCTACAACTCTGCCAAAACCACTCTTTACAACACAACAGCAAGATGGAGTAATTTAGATACAAATGTCAGAACCAGGAAGCGATTCTGAAGAAGAATAATGGAAGAGTGAGCTCAGCCCTGCAGGCTGACGGGACTGGATCCTTAGATTTGATCAGTACAAAACCCTGGAAGTCTGAATGTATGTTTTAGATGAAGGTCAGATTCAGAAATGCTAAGTCATGGTGTTGACTGGTTATTTCACTCATTAGGGGGAAATTAGCAGATAAGAAAAAGAACACCCTATAGATATTCCAACAGGTTAAACACTAGATTTTCACAATCCATAAATTCTGATTTAATTGGATGGATGGATGGATGGATGGATGGATGGATGGATGGATGGATGGATGGATGGACTATATACAGACAGACAGACAGACAGATAGACAGATAGACAGGTAGATAGATAGATAGATAGATAGATAGATAGATAGATAGATAGATAGATAGATAGATAGATAGATAGATAGATAGATAGATAGATAGATAGATAGATATAGATAGATATAGATAGACAGACAGACAGACAGACAGACAGACAGACAGACAGACAGACAGACAGACAGACAGACAGACAGACAGATAGATAGACAGATAGATAGATAGATAGATAGATAGATAGATAGATAGATAGATAGATAGATATAGATAGATAGATAGACAGACAGACAGAGACAGATAGATAGATAGATAGATATAGATAGATATAGATAGATAGATAGACAGACAGAGACAGATAGATAGATATTTTATTATTTCAGAGGGAAATTTAAGTGTTCAGCAGCTTACATATAACAACAGAAATAACAAAACGACAGGACAGTCAGGTTGGTAAGATTAAAGGTTAGAATACACTGAAAAACTTGCTGCAAAATACTATAAAAAAACACTTCTAATTTAAAATCTATAGAAATATTAAATGTATTAAAGGTAAATAAACAGTATTTAATTATGTCCCCAGTGCTTGCTAGCTGTGTTAACGTGTAAACTTTACTCACTCCACTGCTCTCTTGTACACGTCGATGGCCTTGTCGGTTTCTCCGGCCAGCAGGTGGACCTTCCCCAGCATCATGAACGTCTTGTCGTGTTTATTAATCTGGAGAGCTATGTTCAGGTGCTCCTCAGCCTGACAGACAGAAGATCAAAATGATTAAATCCTCTGTGTGTGACTCTGGTTTAAACTGAATACTGCTGTTAAATGTAACATGCTTACCTTCTTGAAGTCTTTGATGAAGAAGTAGCACATGCCCAGATTATGACTGATCTCCTATGGTGAGAAAACGTCACATTTGACATGGATGGTTGTCGCTCGCTAATTGAATAGGCTGAGCTGAAATTCATTTCCAAATATAACAGTTCTGTGGAATACAAATTCTGCAGTATCACTGGCTGAGAGGATGGTTTACATTTCCAGGAGTGAGAGTGATTAATGGTCCTGCCACACCAGTTTAACACAACTTTCATAGTCTCAGTCACAGTAAAACAGCCCTGGGTCAGTCTGGAAGTGCAACCATGAAGCTGCTTCTGATAAATTGTTGTACGAGCTAGAAAAAGAGATTCAGTCGGGGCTTTTCCAACCTGAATGTGGGGAGAATCTGTTCTGAGAATTTCATGCTGTGTTTTTAGAGCAAAAAGATTCCAGGGCTGCTAAACACTTTCCCTTAGAAACTTAAAGAAAAAGCAGAAACTCTCTTCTTTTTACCCAGTCTTTCTCGTTGAGCCTTGCAGCTTCATGATAGAACTCAATAGCTGCTTTGTGCTTTCCCAGAAGAAATCTATGGAAAGAATAAACAAAATAATCCACGTCAGAAATCGACCCATTTTAATCACAGCGTGTTGAATAACTACTCCTCCCACCTCCAGTCACTGGGGGGGGTTCATTTTTCACACAGTATCGGCTCTAAAAGTTCTGACCGGTTCTCTTACAGGTCTGTACAGTTTGCTAAAGGAGAAGGCAGCAGACTCACAGGGATCGGGCCACTTGCTTGAGATTGTCGGTGCTGCTGGGATTAAGGATGGCACAGCTCTGAAATAGCTCCAGGGACTGCTGGATCTTACCCTCAAGACGCAAGATTAATGCTGTGGCAAGACATAAAAAACACACACAAAAAAACGATCTTCATCTACTTGAGGAGATAAAAAAAAAAACATTAAGAATCAAAGGCACAGCGTGGCGCCCATAGAGAAGATTTTGGAAAACCAAATGATGTAGCGGGGAGCTTCCTGGAGCTGTTAATTAATACCAAACACAATGGGAGAGGGAATGAAGGCTCACCTTGAACATATATGGCATATTCACACATGCCATTAGTCTCCTGCAGCTGTTCTTTGATGATCACCTACAAGGACACAGTATGGAAGACAGTTTCTACAACTGAGGTGAACGTTATTTCCAACATGTGGAGAATGAAAAGCTATTATTCAGACCCTGCTGAATACCAGCGGGGTGAATGAGTTTCTAAACAAGTTGCAGTCCTGGCCGAGACTTAAAGCTTATAGAGGAACAGTACAGCCTGTTCTGTAAGTTTTCACCACCACGATCGCCTTACATGTATTACACCTTCCAATTTATAGTATTGCAGCAAGATGTTTTACAAATGTAGATTTATTTAGTTTCTACCAGTTTCATGTGGGAATACTCTGGTTAATGCTTGACCAGCCAGAAGAGATGTCACAAAGAACATGGCAGACACGAATGGCACTTTTCCACCAGCACCTACTCGACTCTACTGGGTTTGTGAGGTTTTCCATCAGGACGTAGTACCTGGGACCAGCTACTATTTTAGTTCCTACTGGGCCGGGGTTCCCAGCGAGCTGAGTGGAGCCCATAATGTGACGTCTACAGAGTGCAGGCCACTGATTGGACAGGGAGCGACGACTCACCAGACCTGTACCATGGACGAATGAAGACTTTTTGTCTTTGGTGACAGAACAAAGAATACAGAGGGAGCTGGACGGAGAAAGTTTATCAGGAGGTCTCCTAGCGGATGGTCGTCCACAGATACAGCAGGACAACGAAGTAGTGTCAGGAGAAGCTGAAAAAGCTCTAAAGTGACTATCGGTCCATCAAGGACCACAACGGACGGAGTGGGTCAAACCAGAGGTGATGGAAGTGCTTTAGCCAAATGGACGCCATTTATGGACACAACGGGAGAGAGAGTGGCCTCGACTCCACCGCTGGATTATTGGAGACCATGTTGGAGGATTGAGAGTGTTTTATGACTCCACCCACGATGAGGTGGTGCTCAGCTGTAATGGAAAACCACCTAAACAGAGTCGACTCTACTGGGTTTGTGAGGTTTTCCATCAGGACGTAGTACCAGCTACTATTTTAGTTCCTACTGGGCCGGGGTTCCCAGTGAGCTGAGTGGAGCCCATAATGTGACGTCTACAGAGTGCAGGCCACTGATTGGACAGGGAGTGATGACACACAAGAGCGACTCTTTCATGAAAACCAAACCAGCCATTTTTACAAAAAGACTGGCAACAGCGACAGTTCGCTTTGCTTTTCATGGAACTTGGTAAAATTTGAATATGAGCGAGCAGCAGGTGTACCATCACCTCCATGTCCTCCATTGTTGTGTTGCGTTTGTGTCGCACACAAATGACGTTAAGGGACTTCTGAGCCGTCGTGCTATGACGACTCAACCCATGATGAGGTGGTACTCAATGGAATGGAAAACAACCTAAACCGAGTCAAGCCGAGTAGGTGCGAGTGGAAAAGCGCCTTAATTTTCCTTACTATCAGATTGCCTTGGATAAAAACTGCTAAATGAAGCTGCAGAATTCTATTTATTTTCACAGTGAGTCAGACTGAAGCACAGGGAGAACGGAGGTACTTTACCTTACAGGTTTCATAATCCTTGCGGATATAGTGCTGGTGGATGAGCCAGTTTCTCCTCTCCACAATCGGAAGCTCTGGAGCTGGACGGACAAACAGAATAAAATGAACATTCATTTTTAATCTTATTCACTGCGCAAATGATGTCTTATTTAGCTGATAGCTGAGTGATTAATCCTGAATGTGCCCTCCTTTTGCAGCCATTAGTGAGTCTCTCATCTGACAGTTAACACAGATCCAGAGGCTAAACTTAAGTCACCAGACACACTGTAAATCTCAGCTTGTTAGTGAGTTTTTATTTATGAACAGACAGCTCAGACTACTAAGAGCTACGTCTGTTTGGACTGTTTGTTAATGCATGCAGTCTTTTTTAATTTGACGTCCTGAAAGCGCCTCCCTCTGCTGTCAGCAGCAGGTCTTTGATGTGACGGTGAACATAGATGTTAACACTTCAACCAGAAGCCTCAGGCTAAACTAAATCAATTCACCAGCCACTCGAAATGTCACCTTGCAAGCAAGTTTTTCGTTACAAACACGCCGTATTTTTTCTGTCTCTTTTTTTTTTTTAAACGTCTCTGGAGGTTGAGATATTCTTCTCGTTGCCAGGGCAACAATGTCTCTGGCAAGCCAGGTGCTTGTGACAGACAGAGAGGGTATAGAGACGTTCTCAGACAGGGAGGCTGGAGGAAAGAGCAGCACAATGCAGAGCCAGCTTAAGGAAGGGTTAGGTAACCTCTAGAACCGAGCCACAATGCTCCAAGTCTCCTTCCCAGTGGAGTACAACATTTCATTTCACAAGGAAGAAAACGTAATTCCAATTCAAGCAAGTTTGATTCTGGTAATCCTGTTATCTTGCACCTACTACCTTCCTCTGAGGCTAAAAATAAGATTCAAGCGACGTGAAATAAAGCGCCAGGCTCTGAGACTGCTGCTGACATGGAGGAGGAGGGGGATATCATTAACCAAGAGCCTCTGTTAAAAATACAGTGTGAATTACACCAAAGCTCCCTTCTGTTTTTATCTGTCAGCACTTCAAGCGCTGCTCTGCTGATTTGCTGCTAGAACTGGAGCCTATTCCAGATACTTCACAGAAATCCTCTCCATCGCCGAGTGTGAAGCTGCTTCACACGTCGGCGGCGTCGAGATTCGGAATGGTCCTATTTGTAGAGACCTAATCCGCTTTCTTCCTGCTGAGACAGCAATAATATTCTTGTCTCCGGGTTTCAGCTGTGCTCCTGTGGTGCTCCACTGTCCACATTCAAAAAGCCAGAGCAGATTTGGAGAGGAGAGGTGGGATGCATGTGCGACATCTACTCCTGCAACTACTGCAGAAAGACAGTTAGAAAGGAGCAGAGAAGAAAAGCCCAGCGGGAGGCCTCCTAAATATGCTCCTGTGGAAAAGTTCATCCCAAACCCGGATGAATATTCTCATTGTTATATTTGATCTGGCTAAAGCTAAGACAGCTTTGCCTTCCCTGCGTTGCAACCATCTGTTAAAAGGGGATAAGAGCAGAGGAGATGCATGCTGAGATCAAAAGACACATGGGGAGAACGTAATGAAATTTATGATGAAAATTATTTTGGAAGTTCTTCCACCACAAAAAGAAAAACTTCAAAAAAGCCTTCATCTTGTCAAGTCATTTAGTCTCACATCGAGCTGCTAAAACTCTTTTATTTAAAGAATGCGACAGAAAAAGAGCATCAGCATCTGGAAAAGACAGATTTCTACATTAGTGTCAAGAAAGTGACACTTGATTGTGTTAAACAGGTGACAGGACAGTTTGATTTGCAGCTTTAAAGCTTTTTTAGGTCTTTCCAGTGGGCAGGCATACATTTCTGGGTGTTAACCGCAAAGAATGTGGAAAAAATGCATTAAATAACATAATATACTTGTTGAGCATAACATAATTGAGTTTGCATGTGCATTAAATGACCCTAATTACATTTCATGATGCTAATTACAGAATAAGTGGGACTTTGGTAGCTTATGGACACAATTAAACTGTGGTCTGCTGCTTTTTATTTGATTATTACAAATGTTTGGACTTGTGAGTAACAAGGTGGTTGCATTTATGTGACTTTGGACCAGATTTCTTCATCTAGTCACAGTTTGAATCCTGAGCAATAAACTGCCACAGAATTTATACGGCGAGAACTTGTTGTATGACTGTTTTTATGTGTGCGGCACAATAAAGTCACTATTCCCTGCAGATTTATCTATGAAGTACATGCACCTGACATCCACGTTATTTTTAACTCTAATGTCTTTTAAATCTACGATATACACCTTTACATACACCCTCAGTGCTTGTGTGTTCTCAGATGTTTGCATATTCTTCCACAATGATAAAATGTTTCTGAAATTTGACTTATTTGGGAAGTTTTTAGTGTTTCACCTCCATTACATGAAGCAGTTAATCCAAAAATTCAGCAAAAATATTTCCCAAATTTATGAAATTTTGCAAAACCTTCAGGAAGAAAATTCCAATAATTCCTTCAAAGTTTCCCTTAAAAGTTTCATTTTTAAAAAAATCCCCCAAATTTGGCAAGAAAATTTTTGTAAATATTTTCAAAAAATGAGGAAAAATCTTCCAAAAAAATCCTAAAAATATCTAAAGTGATTCCATATATATCAATAAAACTTCTAATATGTTCTTTAAGAACATTCACATAAAAATCAACCAAAATCCAGCGAAATTCCCTGGATTTTGGTTGATTTTTTTGTGGATGTTCTTAAGAAGCATTTTTAACATTTCTTTTTTTTCCACCAAAAAATGTTCAAAGATTTCCCAAATATGTTGAAAATGTGGACATCAGAAGTTTCACTGTCAAAATATTTTTTTTCCCACATTTTCAAACTTTAAAACGGGTCAATTTTGACCCACAGGACAACAGGACGGTTAAAATCCAATCCTGACCTTCTGTTTTTCTTGCTTCATTCCTCAGACATCTGCTCTAACATCTACAGGTTTTCATCTGATTTCTCCACTCAGAACGCTGCAGTCAGGGCCTGGTGTCATGTGAAGGATCGCTGCAGGGAAATGCCATACCATAGCATACCGTAGCATGTATTTAACTGCTTCCAGAGGGCCTGCTGATGATTATTACAAAGCACTAAAACAAAAGCAAAAAAGGCGTAATCTACGGCCATCAGCATGAACTGGTTAATGGGGCATTAGGCCGCAATTATGATGACAAAAGATCCTTAATGAGCAACAAACATTTTCCACTCAGAAGTATCTGGAACACGCTTCAGTGGCAGCTTCTTCCTTTAAGACACGACAGACGGAAGTGTGAGGGCGACCTCTGCAGGACGATTAGCCCTAAACTCTGACTATTGTTCTCCAATCAGACGAATGAATGACAGAACTGTGGGTGTTGTAAAGGAAATGTGTTGAATGTGAAGAATGAAAGGATTCTTATTTTTCATACATATTTTTTTTTATCATCTGATGCAATAGGAGGGTTAAATTACCATAACTCAACCATTTGCGCTAGAGAGAAAATTCAAATGGTTCCTGAAAGAAGAGAAGATGCACTTTACAGAGTATTACGGTATGTCAAAGGAACCACGTGCAACGACGTCCATCGCAAAATCCCACGGGAGCAGCAGTGCTCTCATTTTACAAGTATTAAAATTTATGTAAATATTTATCATATCAGTTCATATTTTACGTTTGTTGTCTATATTTTGTTCATGTTCAACTCCAGTTCCTAATTTAGTCAAGTCAATGTTTGTTTGTTTTTTTTTTCACTTTAAAGTATTGGTAGATTGCCTAAACATGCGTCAGATTTTGCCAAATATTGAAATCTTAGGTTGTTCTGATAAAAGGGGTAAAAGCAATCATAGTATGATTTCTGACTCTTTTACAGCCCAAATAAAAAAATCCAGGCGGCCTGTATGACCCTTAGGTGTTAAAGGGGTGAACAGCAGGACAAAGATATACAGGGAGGAGGAGGGGCTTTGACACAGGTATATCGCTGATTATTTAATCTTTGTATATTTATATTATTTGTTTTCTGTGTTGATTGCAAATCTGTACATGAATAACTATGGAGGTACTGATGACTGATGGAGGTGGAGGTACTGATGATCCTGCTCCTTTTTGATATGTTAGGTTATTATTTATTGCCTTGTTTTGTTGTGTTTTATTTTGTTTTGAATATTTTGATTAGTTTTAGTGGCTTTATTTCCCCTCACACTCCCAAAATAAAACATTCGTTCATTCATTCATTCATTCACTGAGTGAAATGCTCTGCAGTGGTCTTACCATACCTTTGGGTGCACGACGTTTCTTGGCCTCAGCTGAAGCGAGAAGCTGAAACACACGAGACGCAATCAGATAAATATTTAACGACACCAACGAGTCCATATGTAGCTTATCTATAGGTCAGTGTTTCCATGAATGAGAGGCCACACCAGAACAGATCAGCCTCGCCCCACAGATTGGAATGTTCTACAGAGGAGTCAGATGTTTTATTTTATCTGCATCATTCAGCTCAATATAAAGATCTACAGCAGGGTGTCCAACATGAGGCCCGTGGGCCAAAAGTGGTCCTCCAGAGGGTCCAATCCAGCCCTCAAAGTGTAAAAATTCCAGAAAAGACATTAACTGCAGATTGGAAATTAGTAAAACTATAAATTTAAAATAATTTCTAGACCATGACAATTTGTTTTGATCATAAAGTAAAATACTAGATTGTTCATTGTTCTTTTGTCTTTTTCTGCCTCATTTTCACAATATTTTCTCTTGTTTTTGTTGCTTTTTTTGTCCAACCTTTGTCATTTGTCTCATGTTTTTGTTGTTTTGTTTCTTGTTTTTTGTCATTTTGTGTTTTCTTTTTGTCTCTTGTATGTTTCTTGTCATATTTTTGTCGTTTTGTGTTTTTTTGTCTCATTTTTGTCATTTGTCTCATGTTTTTGTTGTTTTGTTTCTTATTCTTGTCATTTTGTGTTTTTGTCTCATTTTCGTCGTTTGTCCATTTTTTTTGACGCTTTGTAATTTTTTTGTCGAATTTTTTGTCTCTTTTTTGTGTCGTTTTATAAAATTTTTTGTCATTTCGTGTCTCTTTTTTGTAATATTTTGTCTGATTTTTGTTGTTCATCTATGTTTTTGCCGTTTTCTCATTTTTCGTTTCACTTGTGCTTTTTGTCTTATTTTTATCATTTTGTGTTTTGCTTTATTCATTGTTTTGTGTGCCATTTTGTGTTTTTTTTGTCTCGTTTTTGTCATTTATCCATTTTTTTTGTTGCTTTGTAATCTGGTTGTCTAATTTTTTGTCTCTTTTTTGCTTTATTTCGTGCCGTTTGTCTCATTTTTTGGATGTTTTCTGTCTCATTTTCACAATATTTTGTCTTGTTGTTGTTTTTTTCTTTTTTTTTCTCTGACTTTTGTTGGTTTGATCATAAAGTAAAAACTGGTCCGGTCCACTTGAGATCAAACTGGGTTGAATGTGAAACCTGAACAAAAATGAGTTTGACAGTCCTGTTCTAGACAAAGACTTCATGGAGCTGTCTGATCCGATGCCCATATAATAAGAAGACGCTCATTTGTCCTCTCTAATATGTGCCATATTTATTTATTGACGCAAGCTTTTGATAAAGGACTGAGCATATCTGACTCGAAGCTCGCTTAAGAGTCTGTCGATGCTTTTACTGTCAATGAAGGTTTACTTTAAAAGGTGGCATTCATCAGAGGTAGGACTGAGTAAGCCGCTGAGTGGGCTGCGGAGGTTTTTCTGTTTATCTTCAGCAGACAGGCTCAGTTCTCATTCTATCTGGTCTGAATAGGAATCAAATGAAGGAAAGGACGACACTCCAGAAGCTTTTGATTCTGATCAAAGGATGCAGACTTTTTGTTGGGTATCAGGGATGTGGTGATTCAGCTCTGTGCTCATTTCTATGAATTCATTTCTACATTCAAGAAAGTCGAGGAAATTAATGAGTTCTCGAAGCCGAGACAAATATGTTAGATTTAATTAATCAAAAACCTCATAACTTCACAGTACTCAGTGCTGCTTTAAAAAAAAGAAAAAAACTGTGTTAAATTTATCTTTAAAAAACCCTTTCTGATAAAGTATCTTTAAAAATGGCTTAGAAGCTGTGAATAATATTTTTTAATGTTGGTTAATAAAGACCAAAGTTATACAGATCAGTAATCATTAATAAAAAAACACTTTTGTGTCATTCATAGACAACATCTGAACTGATTAACAGCTGATTAAAGTACAGCATTTATTATTTCATATGTGAAGTTTGACTAGCTTTTGACAGGTATACAAAAATTTAAATAGGAGCAAGAACCCTGTGACAGATGTGGAAATTAGATGTTTTGGTTTCATGATACTTTTTTCCCAAATATTTTATTTCTAAGTTTTGTTATTACAAAGAGAACAATCAAGGACACAACAAATAACATCAAACACATACGCCCATCCCTCCCCCAGAGCCCAGAAGAAGAAAAGTTGAAAAAAAAGAAGCAAAAATAACAATAACAATGAAAAAAAAAAAAAAAAATCAGTGGGGTCATACGACATGAATACAGTCTGTATACACACAGCAGTACATTCCGGAGATATAAACTCAGAACTGCACCATAAGAATCAAATAGTTCTAGACAAATAAGACAAAAAAAGGTTTCCACATTCTATCAAAGGCTGCTGATTTAAGAGAACCTGTGTAGATCTGATATTTTCCAGACTTAACAAGCTGGTGATCTCTGATAACCAAGTCTTAAATGAGACCACGTCTTCGTTTTTCTGGAGGGATAAAATGTTCCTTTTTGCAACGACCACACCACTGTGGATTGTTTTTTGTTGTGAGGGTGTAAGAGTTTTAAGGTTATGTTTAATGCCTAGAACGGCGCAGTATGGGTCAGGTGAAACATCGCGTTTATATATATTTATATATCGGAGAAGCAACTGAATATGTCAGAGCAGAATTAGTTTAGTCTAGGGCAGAACCAGAAAAGGTGCCCTCTGCTGATTTACATTTAGGGCACATAAGAGAAACAGAAGGGCAGAAAGGCAATAATTCCTTAAAAGTTTCCCTTAAAAGCTTTGGCAAGAAAATTCTTGTAAATATTTTCAAAAAATGAGTAAAAATCTTCCAAAACAAATCCTAAAAATATCTAAAGTTACTAAAACTTTCAATATTTTCTTTAAGAACATTCACATAAAAAAATCAACCAAAATCCAGTGAAATTCGATTTTAAAGAAAGTATTAGAAGTTTTACTGATATATATGGAATCATTTTAGATATTTTTAGGTTTTTTTTCAGAAGATTTTTACTCATTTTTTGAAAAAAATATTTTCAAGAATTTTCTTGCCAAATTTGGGGGATTTTTAAAAAAAATAAAACTTTTATGGGAAACTTTGAAAGAATTATTGGAATTTTCTTCCTGAAGGTTTTGCAAATTTTCAGAAATTTGGGGAACGTTTTCGCTGAAGTTTTGGATTTTTTTCAGACAAGGAAACAATAGTTTTTGATGAATATATCTATCTATCTTTATATATATATATATATATATACACACACACACACACACACACACACACACACACACGCCTCTGTCTCTCTCTATATATATATATACATACACAAGCTAGAAAGGAACATATATATTTAAATTAGTCTGGTAAATGTATGTGATAAACAGTATGGTAAAATCTTTGATATTTAACTTGTCAGGTAGCTTTGTAAGGTTTATATTATTTATCTATGAGAAAGCAATAAATACAATGAAATGTTTCCCTAATTAGCACTTCTATAAAAGGAGCATTGTCAGAATGCAGTTCTGTGCGCCAGACTGAATGAAAACCGAACTAAAACCCAGGATTGTGCTCCGATTACATGCGTGTTCTGCTGTTTTTACAACAGCTGCTTCATATTAGTGGGCTACCCGCGCATGCGCAATCCCTTCTGTATCCAATGTTTATTCCCCATATTTCTCTCACTTGTGGATCACTTCTAGTTCAAACCCTGACGGTTTTTTTTATAGAGCAGCTTATAAATAACACATATATTTCATGCCATAATAAAAGCTAATAGTATAGCTGTGGTTTGTTCCTGCAGAGCTGAATTTTAACGTTTTCAGCCTGACGGTATGCGAAGTAAAACGGTGTATTTCTGACTGCAGCCTCAGCCGATAGCTCTCTGTTCGTCCTCGGAATGACTGAGATTAGTCCCAGTTAGCAGTAGTATTAGTTAGCTGTAGCTCAGTTAGCTGTAGCTTTAATCAACGTAGCTCCGACTTAAACTGGGTTAGCATAGCGGCTAAGTAACGGCCAGATTAAGCGTCACATAAAAGCCGAACACCAGCCCGACGTTACGTTCACCTCCAGCCTCTCTGTCTCTTCGTTTAGCGGCCTGTTTGTGGTGACTGGAGTAAAAGAAGGAGAATGTTTGGCTCTGAACTCACCGACGTGCTTTTCTCCTCGTCCGCCATCTTGGGGTGATCGCCACTAGAAGCCGTTGCCATGGAGACGTCAGAGGAACGCGGACGTGCAGTTGGTTGTGTTTCTCAGGTGATCCTCCACCTAGAACCTGATTTCAGCTCAGTCACATGGTGGTTATGCAACGATCTCATTCACAACATACCGCTGGAGCAGCCAGTGGGTGAATTAATAGAGAAGAATATAAAATATCTGCGGCTTTGCTACAGGGAGGGAACTATCAGTCATCACAATAATACACAATATTTACACAGTCATGGAAAAAAATGTTAGACCACCCTTGTTTTCTTCATTTTCTTGTTCATTTTAATGCTTGGTACCACTAAAGGTGCATTTGTTTGGACAAATCTAATGATAACAAAAACAGCTGATAAGAGTTTAACCCTCCTGTTGTCCTCATTTACAGGCACCAAAAAAATATTATTTCCTTGTCTGAAAAAAATCCAAAAAATCTGCAAATTATTCCCCAAATTTCTGAAAATTTGCAAAACCTTCAGGAAGAAAATTCCAATAATTCCTTCAAAGTTCCCCTTAAAAGTTTTATTTAAAAAAAAAAAAAAATCCCCCAAATTTGGCAAGAAAATTCTTGTAAATATTTTCAAGAAAAATGAGGAGAAATCGTCCAAAAAAATCCTAAAAGTGTCTAAAGTGATTACATATATATCAGTAAAACTTCTAATATTTTCTTTAAGAACATTCACATAAAAATCAATCAAAATCCAGCGAAATTTGGATTTTGTTGATTTTTATGTGAATATTCTTAAGAAACATTTTTAACATTTCTTTTTTTCCACCAAAAATGTTCCAAGATTTCCCAAAAATACTAAAAATGTGGACATCAGAAGTTTCACTGTGAAAATATATATATATTTTCCACATTTTCAAACTTTGAAACGGGTCAATTTGACCTGCAGGACGACACCAGGGTTAAGTGTTCATCGAGACACTTCGCTCCATTTTGTAATCTATCTGTATTTTCTGACATAAAAAGAGCTAGTTTGGTAATTTACATACCAATAAAACAGAAAGAAAACTTCCAGAGTAAATGAGAATCGCAGTTTATAGCTTTCAGAGGTGATTTGATGGCCAGATGTTTCAGTAACATGAGCCTTCAGTTTGACCTTTTGTTCTCTTTACTTGCCAAAATGTTCACTCTTATCCAGCTAGATGCATGCACCTACTTCTACAAGCGGTTCCACATCATGTCGCTGCAACATCTGCCGTTTGTCCGTGAATCTTAAAACATTTTAACAGACGAACAATTTAACAGTTTATTTATTATTAAGACTGAGAAAGTTCAACAAATACCCTTAAATAAGTCACCGATATGTACCAGATGACTCAACACACATTCAGATCATGACAGGGAAACTTCACCGTGATACAACTTCTTCTAAAAATCAGACTAACAATCAACAGCCCTTTGCTTAAATCCCCTGGTAGGGTACATCTGTTTAAAGGCACCGAGGTTAACCCTAAATGAAGCGATTCAGACAGCGTTTATATGCACACACACACGGAAAGACATGAAAATACCAAACAAGTAGTTAGAAAATACAAGCTATGTGTCAGAAACATGTGACTTTAGCCTGCAGTGTATTTACTATCGGTACAAAGGTAAAAGAATAAATAACTGACAGACAAATATTGTGTTCTTTCTGCTCATTAATGCACTTTTTTAGAAAAAGTAAATCCATCTAAACTTATGTCAGTAACGTTACATGAATAAACCTGCACCCCGTCTTTCATTTTAACCACAGCCAGGCTTAGACAGAAAACATAAACGTAACACCCGGTTTAAAACTCAGCTTCATTCACCTCACTTCATCAAAAATCTGATTAAAACAGTACAAAGAAAAAAAAACTTCATCCCGTCAACTTCAATAATCATCTGGAAATCATCAGATTCAGAGAGTTCAGTAGTGGAACAGGATCATCATCCAGTGTGTCTCAGAGGAAAGGAAGCAGAAAATGTAAAGTGTTCTATAGATATTATTAAAATATGAGGGTCAGAATTAAGGCTCTACATGCTGCTGCTGTGATTAAATAAGTCTACACACATTACGTGGATCCATCATTCACTGATGGTAAAACATTCTCATGTCAAATATGCTTCTAATATAATCCAAAGAGTGTTTACTTTTTAAGGCCCAGAGAGTTATTTCTACATAAACCAGAGATTATTAAATTCTCTTTGCCAGCATCATTAAGAATGACAGGAATTAAATGCACTTTTCCCCTGCACATAATCTCACGTTGACCTCTATGTCGTCGTGTTAAATGCATTTCAGGAGTTAGTTCTGATAATTTTTCCATTTACACCCACTCTGCCTCCTGTTTAACTTCACTTGGTTTCAGTTTCCTACAGTACATTTCCTATAGCAGACTTCAAACGCATTGTTTACTGATGAGGGACTTCATTAATAACCAGGACATGCACCAGGCATTACATCTAGAAGATCATGGAAGTAAATAAAGTTTCATAGCAGGAGTGGTGGATAGCGACACCTCACTAGGCTGATCTCATCATAAGTTCATCCTTGTTTTTTTTTGCCCTTTTTCTTTAAATAACCAAGCCCTCCTAAAGCCCGTGAATAATGCTGGAGGTTCCCGAGGCTCTGAGGCTGTGGGAAACTGTCTAATTCCCCTGACCTCTGCTGAACGCTCCCTGGGCAGCGGAGGCGGCGGCGCTGGATGCAGCGCTCTGGAAGGACCGGTTGGTCAGGACTCCCTGGGAGAACTCCTGCTGGGCCTTGGAGAAGCTGGCGCCGGTCCTCCTGTACTTAGAATGGACCTGGGACAGCGGGGACACGGAGACAGTTAGGGGTGGATGGTTCATCTGATCACACGATGAATCAGGCCCGACTTTAGCCACATCTGGGTCAATACATAACTACAGGACTTTTTGTATCATAGATGACATTTTAGTGATATCCAGTCATTTTTATTAATAAGTGATGGTTTCCATAATAAATAATGATGGAATTTGTAAAGACATGATCATAATGAACATAAAATCATTAGTTTTTAAACTTTTAATTAAAAAAAAGTATGCAGATATATGCCATGGACTTCAGAAGTCCCTCAGTTATAGATTGACCCAGACAATTTTTGAGTCATTGTAGACAATTTTCTTGTCAATTTTAACAAGTTTTATATCAGCTTGGATCGTTTCTTGTCATTCTGGATCATTTTTGTATCTTTGGGATAATTTTTGAGTCATTTTGGAACAAATTTCATGTCATTCTGGACAAATTTTCTGGAATTATAGATCATTTTCAAGTAATTCTGAACAATTTTCGAGTCATTTTGGACAAGTTTTGAGTCATTTTCAACAAGTTTTATGTCAGCTTGGATCGTTTCTTGTCATTTTGGATCATTTTTGTGTCTTTGGGATAATTTTGGAGTCACAGTTATGGTGAAATAAACCATCTTTTCAATATTTTAAGCAGAAAAATTTACTTTGAAGATAACAGGCACACTATTGGACATTTAATATTATGAGGATGTTTTTTTGTTCTCCACATAAAGATGCTGCTGGGATTTAATGAGCCATGAATCTCACTTATGGTTTTAATTTAACGGAAGAATTAATTGATTATTTTTCTGTTATAGAAGAGATTAACTTGCTATATAGAGTTATTCTATTTATTAGACAGGCTTTCAGTTGGTGTAGGTTTAACTTAGTATTTGTTGGAAGACAGTAAGTAATTGGGATCTAAATAAAAATAAATGTTCAGCGTACGATTTTCAGTAGGATGACAGCCAGGATGGCGTTTACGGTGAAAAATCCGGCCACTACCATCATCACCACGGCCACAGCCAGGTTAGTGCCGATCATGCTGATGGATGCGATCCATCCGCTGTTGAAACCAGAGGCACAAAAACACAACAACCACAGGTCATCTGACGATTCTTTACAGTGAGTGTGTTTTCTGGCATGAAACAACATCTATTAATTTACTGGATCAAAGACATTTGAATCCTAGCCCGCCCCAGTGATCAATGGAAAAGCAGGAGAAAATGAAAGATGGAAGAAAATCAAGTATTATATGATATAGAAAAGAAGCCCAAAGAGAAAAGATCCACACACTTACAAAGCAGCAACCCAGACAGGTTAGGTCAGCAGGAATCTGTCAAAGAAATGCAAGAGAGAAGACACAGGGGAATAGTCCAGGAAGGAACATGCCAACCCGTGCAGACCCACGCTGGGTTTCAGGTAACTATCGAGTTAAAACTGACCTGTTTCCCCATCTGGGAATCCCCACCGTTTGGATAATGTACACGGCCACTTGGAAGAAAAAGACAAAAAAGAAGAAAAAGAAGCTGAAGGAGCTGTCGGACCTAAGAAGGAAAAAAAGACAAAACAAAGGACGCGTTTTTAATATCATTCTGTATTTAGGAGGTGAGTTTTACCAAAATATTAGGCAACAGATTTAAGTAGTACAACTGACATTTAAGCATAAATGAGTCAGGAAAAGATCGAAAATTAAAAGCTTAAGATGAGATAATGTGAGATAAAGCTTCATGTATCATGAAGCAAATTATTTAACCAGTTATTGCTTAGAAAACAAAACAATATAACACACAAATAAGAGTGCCTTGTAGAAAGCAATAAGATATAAGAAACATTACAGAAAAATAAAATAAGCTATAATAAGGCTATAGAATAGAAAGTAAGAAGTAACTGAGGTAATAAAATAATATCACACACATGATATGAAATAGTAAAAACTGTACAAGAAAATGTAAATATTTTTACACATATTACATACATGAGTGAAAAAACCCACTGGAAGTCTGTGGGTGTAAAAACCAAACAACAGTCTCTAGAAAAGAGTCTCTAGATATTTTTGCAAACGTGTTTTTGGAGTCCAGTGAGGATTTAACCCTCGTGTCGTCCCGTGGGTCAAAATTGATCTGTTTCAAAGTCTGAAGACGTGAAAAAAATATATTTTCACTGTGAAACTTCTGATGTCCACATTCACATAAAAATCTACCAAAATCCAGCGAATTTCACTGGATTTTGGTTGATTTTTATGTGAATGTTCTTCAAGAAAATATCAGAAGTTTTACTGATACATATGGAATCACTTTAGATATTTTTAGGATTTTTTTGGAAGATTTTTGCCCACTTTTCAAGGAATTTTTTTGAATTTTTCTACTTCAGGTTTTGCAAATTTAAAGTTTGAAAATGTGGAAAAAAATATATTTTCAAATCTTTGTCCACATTCTGATGTCCACATTTTCAACATTTTGTCACATTTTGGTCGAAAAAAGAAATACATGAAAAAAAATGTTTATTTAAGAATAGTCACAATCACATTTTATGTGAATGTTCTTAAAGAAAATATTAGAAGTTTTACTGATATATATGGAATCACTTCAGATATTTTTAGATATTTTTGGGAAGATTTTTACTCATTTGTTGAAAATATTTACAAGCATTTTCTTGCCAAGTTTGGGGGATTTTTTTAAAATAAAACTTGTAAAGGAAACTTTTAAGGAATTATTGGAATTTTCTTCCCGATGGTTTTGCAAATTTTCAGAAATGTGGGGAATTTTTTGCTGAATTTTTGGATTTTTTTCAGACAAGGAAACAATATTTTTTGGTGCCTGTAAATGAAGAAAACAGGAGGGTTAAACGCTGTTTCAGGCATTGCTTAAGTCTCAGAGAGAACATTTGTTGCAGAAAAAACTACTAAAACACTGAATTGTAAGCAAGAGGAAGAACACTACATTGAGTGTAAAGTTGCTTTTTATTTAACCTATTTAGTGAACTGGAAGATAAGAGTTCTGTTAAAGTACAGTGAAAACACGGTTTAATCTGCATCTGTACCCGTCTGTAGTGATTGTACAACAAAACATCCAGTCCTGTGTGCAAATCAAAATACGACTGTGTACCTGAAGGCTTTGTAGACGGGTCTGTACCAGCAGATGAAGGCCACGGGGGTGAAGAGGATGAACCAGAGGATGGACAGACCAAAGTCGACACCGGAAGCCGTGTCTGCGGTGAAGTAAGCCAGGCAGGCCAACACGTTGAGGAACAGAGTGGCACTGTGGACTGAGGAGACAAACAGGAAACCAATGAGCTGGACTGATGGTGATGAAAGGTCTCAATCTGCAGCACGAACATGTCAATACGTAGACAGGAGCTCCAGATAATGAGTTCTACAGAACGCTGGGAATATCGATCCTTTAGTTCAGCTGCACCCTCTCCTTCTAAGCATGTAGGAGAACCTATAGTGGTTGGCAAAAATATAGATAAAAATGCAGAAGACCGTCTCAAGAACCAGTGTTGATGTATCTGGAAGAAGACATGCTCCTTCTGTAGATGTAGAGGCTCATTCTAAGCTAACAAAACAATAGCACTCAGCAGTAGAGAGAGCTGGGAACGGCGGCTAATTCTGGAGCTAAGTTCTGGGGTTTTTCTAGTTATTCTGGCGTTGACTACGGTCCACAGTAACCTGTGTGAAGGTTCAATAAACCAGCAGAGAACCAGATAAAGTCTCACTCATTCATCACAGAGGGTTGCTACAATATGTTGACCTGTTTTTACAACTGGACCCATGTTGGTCGGTGTTTCTTCCTGTTCCCAGCGTTTTATTCTATCTAATTTCACTTCCATGGAGATGCTTTTCTTTTCTTCCAAGCATCAGAAGAGTCTGACTTACACTGGGAACCATAATGAAGGACAAAAAGTTAGTGAATGCAGCACAATCCAAGGTGGATGTAAACAAAGCTGTCTGATAGCGCCGTGTGACGACGTATTCATCCGCTGCACTCATTACTAGTTCCACGTAACCAGTTCTGATGTAACAATGAAACGCCGTACGTTTAACCGAGGAACTCCTGTAATCCTCTGAACCTCAAAACCCACCAGCATGCGTGTAAAACTGTTTTTTTAAACAAACAAAAAATAGCTAAAATTACACCATTTATCAGACAGATTAGTCACATTTTCAGCTTTCTTTGAACTTCCCATCTGACTTGTCTTTCAGTCAAATAATTTAACCAAACTGAAGCTTAAAATCGGCACATTTCATCAAAATCACTTCATTCTACTTTTAAAAATCCCATTTAAAAATGTGTCAGAAAAAGTAATTTGTTCTAACCAAATTCTGTAAGAAGAAACTGAACATTTTGTGCATCTTGGTGCAATCATGAAACCATTAGAGTCTCAGTTATGACTGAGAATCATGTGAAAACTATTCTGTGACTTTTTGGATGAACTGCAGGCTGTGTTCAAACAGAAATATAACTGGAGATCTAAAATCTTTTTTCCAGTATTGGTTGCATCTATGGGCACTCTTCATTTTCTTCACATGAATGATCAAATAAATTAAATTTTCATTTTTCTTATTATATGTTTACTGCACAAAAGATAAATTTGGAGTTATTTCTACTTGGAGCTGTAGCTGTGCTGTAACTTTATATTACAGTAAAAAAGAAGTCCAGAGTTAGTGAAAATGTGACAGGAGCAAATAAAGGGCCCAGAAATTAGTTGGAGTTAAGAGGGTTAATAAATAAATGCATACATATTTCTTTTGACCAACAGGTCTTGGTGCGAGGAAGGGTTACGTACACATCCACAGGTAGTACATCCTCTTGCAGATTCTGCGGTAGTCCTCGGGAATTTCCTCCTCAAAGTCCTGATAGAAGCAGGGCTTCACTGGGGAGAACTTTGGAAGAGGCGGCCAGTTGTTCTCTTTAGCTGGAAGACAGAGATTTCACAACCGGACCATCATTTTGACTTTTGTTTTAATCCTCATTGTCCATATGTTTACACAACATTCCTCACATGCAGCTACTTCAGACTAGAGGTTGACCAATTATTAGTCTTAAAAAAGTATGATAACCAATATTTGTAGGCAATTTTTACTGTAAAATCTGCATTAAAACTAAAAATTTTAATGACAAAATTTAATGACACGAATCTACACTAACATTCAAAATTTTTAAAAGAAAAGCAGTTTTTTTCAATGAAGATACCATTAAATGAATGATAAATCCAATATATTTTACCATATTTTCACAATATTTTTAATATATTTTTACAGTATTTTTACTAGATTTTTACAGTATTTTGTCTATATTTTTACTGTATTTTTCTGTTTTTACAGTATTTTTGCTACATTTTTTCAATATTTTTTCTATATTATTACTGTATTTTTTTCTATATTTTTACTGTATTTTTGCTATGTTTTTTTTTTTTTTTTTTTTTAAATATTTTTACATCTTTTATATCTGGAACTAATCACCACAGTGCTACTCGAGGGACATTGCTCAAGATTAGTCAACATATCAAAGTAAATTTTTTTGTGAATTGTATATATAAGTAAAAGAAACAGCAGCTGAATATCAGATCTGATAATCAGCCGACCCCTACTGAACATGACTCACTCCCAGAGTTGGTTGCTCCACTCGTGCTCCTGTTCTGCAGCTCCTGCTCCTTCCTCTCCAGCTCGGCTGCTTTCCTCTCCAGCTGCTCCTGCTGTTTGATCAGGTTGGCCTGGCCGGCGGCTGCAGTCGCCTGGAGGGTGAAGAAACAAACGTACTCTCAACACCGTCGCTTTTTATTTCATACGTCCTCAATTCTCTCATCTCAGTCCTTCTCACCAGAGAGGCAGGTGGAGGAGTCGAGGAAATAGGGGTTTAATAAAGTCAAAGATCTCCAGTGGGTTCAATCCCTAAAACCCCTTGCTGCATTTTTCCTCCCTGTGATGGGAAATCTACAAACCAGACTACAAGCAGGAGTACTTCCACCCCACACCACATTCAGCTGTTTAAGGACTCAGACCTCACCTATAAAACCACATTAAGACCTTTACAAAGTCAGCTTACTGTCACCTGAAGAATACTTCCAGGATTAGAGAACTTATGTCTCAGCAGCACCTTGAAAAACTGCACCATGCATTTATCTTCAGTAGATTAGATTACTCTAACAGTGCCTTTAACAAGTCCATAAAACATCTGCAGCTGATCCAGAACGAAAAAAGAAAAAGTCCATCACATCCTCCAGGTTTGAGGTCTTTGCACCGGCTTCCTGTCTCTCAGAGGACAGACTTTAGAATCCTTTTGTTGTCCTCATTTACAGTCACCAAAAAATATTCTTTCCTTGTCTGAAAAAAGTCCAAAAACTCAGCAAAAAAAAAAATCCCTCAAATTTATGAAAATTTGCAAAACCTTCAGGAAGAAAATTCCAATAATTCCTTCAAAGTTTCTCTTAAAAGTTTCATTTTTTAAAAAAAATCCTCTAATTTGGCAAGAAAATTCTTGGAAATATTTTCAAAAAATGAGTAAAACTCTTCCAAAAAAAATCCTAAAAATATCTAAAGTGATTCCATATATATAGTAAAACTTCTAACATTTTCTTTAAGAACATTCAACCATTGGTTGATTTTTTTGTGAACGTTCTTAAGAAACATTTTTAACATTTCTTTTTTTCCACCAAAAATGTTCAAAGATTTCCTAAAAATGTTGAAAATGTGGACATCAGAAGTTTCACTGTGAAAATATATTTTTTTCCCACATTTTCAAATTTTAAAACGGGTCAATTTTGACCCGCAGGACGACACCAGGGTTAAAGGATCTGACACTAAATGTTGCTTCTATGTAAGAAAACTACTTGAACAAATATGTTGCTGGAAGAGTTAAAGAAAAAAAACATCAATATTTGCTTCAAAAATAAACTATTAGTTATCCTCTACTTCGTACATCTGCAGATCTCGTAAGTCTGATGCGCTTCGGTTGATTAAAGTCAGCTGATGTTCTGTAGAAAACGGTGGAATGCGATTCCATAACAGTTTATTAGAGTTCCTTTTTCTGACTCACTTGAGCGCTCTGCTCCACAGACGTCTGCAGCACGGCGGGTTGAGACGAGGCAGCGGAGACGGGGATGGTGGTGGCCGAGTGATTCACCTGAGAGACAATCGAAGTGTTAAATCTTTATAAATGCACGACCAGTCCAACAAAAAAGACAAACACCAGCAAACTGTAACGTAATCCAGCGTAAAGACCACTTTGTTCACCTGGTGGACTCATTTTATACATAAATTAGCAGATTATTTTAATTATTTCACCATTTCCCTGCACAGAGGTCGTTTTTGAGAGGGTTTATCCAGTTCCAAATGAGCCACAATGATGACAGCATTCACTTTGTATGTGTTTAATAGCAAATTCCTGCACATTTTTCTCTTAATAACGCTGTTATTTCAGCTTATCTTACAGTGTAAACTCATGTAATAACTTGCAGAAAAGTCGTAAAAACACAAATAAACTGGAATATAATCCAGTGTAAAGACCATTTTATACATAAATTACCAGATTATTTTACCATTTTGGTGCCTAACAAAGAGGGTTTATCCAGCTGCAAATGAAAATCCCCAGCCAAACTTTCTCACTCATTTGAAAGAGAAAGTTTGTGTTCAGACTTTAGACTGATAGTGGAACTAAAAGACCTCTCCGTGGTGGAACACCTTCACATCACATCAGGAGTCAGATTAAAAACAGAACCAAGAGCTGACCGTGTCAGGAGCAGAGAACGGGTTGAACTCCCCGAGGTTTTCAGAGGCTCTGCCGGTGGCTTGTTTGACCGACGCATCCTGAAAAGAGATCAAACATGTTGGAACTTTCAGAGCAGATTTATGATGTGAAAAGGACTGAATCTAAATCAAACAGAATATACAGATGCATTCACACATAACGTCCTCACACACAACTGTAACTCTGCACTTTACTGCCACAGTCTCTTTACTCCTCATAATGTAGGACATTTTTTCTTTTAGACAGAATGTTTTCTAGCGTGTCTTGTGTTTGCACGTCCTCGTCTCTTTGTATTTTACCACCATTGTGTACGAGCATGAGACAAATCAATACTCAAGATGCAGCACCTGATTGTTTTCAATTACTGATTAATCAAACAGTTGATTTGTTGTTAGGTTGACAAAATGTCAGAAAAAAGTTTAAAATCAGTCAGTCAGCTTTTCACAATGCCAAAGATGACATCTTCACATGTGTGAACCTAAAGATTTTCAGTGTAGAGTCCAAAACAAACAAACAAAACCAGAAAATGTTCAAACTTAAGCGGCCGGATTGAGATTTTTGTTATGTATAGGTACAGTTGATTATTTTAACCCTCGTGTCGTCCTGTGGGTCAAATTGACCCGTTTTAAAGTTTAAAAATGTGGAGAAAAAATTATATTTTCACAGTGAAACTTCTGATGTCCACATTTTCAACATTTCTGGGAAATCTTTGAACATTTTTTGGCTGGAATAAAAGAAATGTTAAAAATGCTTAAGAACATTCACATAAAAATCAACAAAAATCCAGCAAATTTCACTGGATTTTGGTTTATTTTTATGTGAATGTTCTTAAGAAAATATTAGAAGTTTTACTGATATATATGGAATCACTGTAGATGTTTTTAGGATTTTTTTGTAAGATTTTTACTCATTTTTTGAAAATATTTACAAGAATTTTCTTGCCAAATTTGGGGGATTTTTTTTCTAAATAAAACTTTTAAGGGAAACTTTTAAGGAATTATCGGAATTTTCTTCCTGAAGGTTTTGCAAATTTTCAGAAATTTGGGGAATTTTTTGCTAAATTTTAAATTTTTTTTCAGACAAGGAAACTATATTTTTTGGTGCCTGTAAATGAAGACAACAGCCCTCCTGTTGTCTTCACACACTATTCATACACCTCTGGCCCTGAAACACTTTTTCTTCAGTTACAACACAACTTCTTATGTGTGAACAACCAAATTTATCTGTAAGTAAACACACCACACAGACATATGTTCATCTATATCAGGGGTGTCCAACATGCGGCCCGTGGGCCAAAAGCAGCCCTCCAGAGGGTCCAATCCGTCCCTCAAAGTGGAAAAATTCCAGAGAAGACATTAACTGCTCAAACTTATTGTTCTTTTGTTCTTTTGTGTTTTATTTGTTTTATTTTGCTTTGCTTTTCTTGTCTTTTGTCTGACTTTTGATGTTTGTCTCAAGTTTTTGTCATTTTGTTTCCTTTTTGTCTCGCTTGTGTTTTTTGTCTTATTTTTGACATTTTGTGTTTCACTTTGTGTTGTTTTGTTTATGGTTTTGTGTTTTTTTGTCTGACTTGTGTTGTTTGTCTATTTTTTGGTCATTTTGATTCTTGCTTTTGTCATTTTTTTGTCTTGTTTGTGTCATTTGTGTAATTTTACGTCGTTTATCCGGTTTTTTTGTCGCTTTGTAACTTTTTTGTCAATTTTTTTTGTTTTGTGTTGTGCTTTTTGTCATTTTGTGGCTCATTTTTGTAATATTTAGTTGTGTTTTTGCTGTTGTTTTGTCTTTTGTTGTCTGACTTGTTTGTCTCGTGTTTTTGTTGTTTTGTTTCTCATTTTTGTCTCGTTTGTTTTGTATTGTGCCTTTTTCCTCATGTTGTTTTTGTTATCTTTTTGTCTGATAGAAACAACAAAACGCTGGAAACCCCTACTTGAAGATCTGTGTTTCTGTTTGTATCAGTGCTGGGTTAGAGAGGAGGTAGCCCCAGGTGCCAGCTAAATATGCACTCACCTGTTGCTGGCTCTGCTCACCTGCGCAGGTGAGTTCACAGCCCACCTACAACCTAAACACACCGCTGTACCAATTACAAAATATACAAAGAGACTATCTTCAGCATGAAACGCGTCCTACTTCATATCAGTGACGGTTCTTAGCCAGGAAACGTCGAGGCCAAACCCAGCAACCGACCGAACAGGTTTTAGTTGCAGCATATCGCTTTCACCTTACACCAAACCGGCCTCCACAACTCCTCTAACGGACACAAAACCGAGCAGCTCGCTCACCTGGAAGGGGTTCACGTCCACCGGGTCGGCGAAGGGGTTGGTGTCAAATCCCGACATGGTGTAGAGAAGCTTATCTTGGTGAAACAAACACACCGAACACTCCTGAGTCTCCCGGCGGCTGCTGCTGCTGCTGATGATGGTGCTGCGCCCTCCCGGGCCTCTGCGCATGCGTGGCTCGCCTGGTGGGCCGCGTCATGTTTCGGGAAGCCGCCTGTCCCGGGTCATTTCTAATCAATTAGCCGGCCTGTATTTTTAGAAATAATGCGGACTGGTGCCAAACATGCGGTTCTCGTGACAGTCTGCTCGGCCCACATGTCTGCTGGAATGAGCTGCAGTCTGCAGCAGTAAACGCACAAAGTGGAGCTCGTTTTAGAGCATTTATTCTGGTTTTAAGGTGCCTTCAGGTGCTGTCGAAATAATTAAAAACATCTGAGTTAGGCAAGAAAACAGGGGAAAAACCGGGGGAAAAACGCCCCCCCTCAAGAGAAATGCCTTTTATTCTGTTCAGATATATATATATTTGACTGTCAGTAAAATATGTGCACAAGAAGTATGCACAGTCAACAAATCTGGTAGGTAAATAATTATAAATCTAAAAGTGAAATCTTGAGGCACAAACTTGTTGCTTAAAATTAAATTTAAATTAATCACATTAACTGATTACTTTAACATGACTGTTAGATAAAAAGAAATAGAAATTAGAATTTCTATTTTCAAAAGTTTGATTGTTGCCAGTTTTTTGACAATTGTGGGACCTACAGAAAAAATAGTTTTAACCTTATCAGCGGTATTAAAATCTGTGGCATAAAAATTACCTTCTAATACATTTAGTAATCATGACAAAGACATGGTGCAGAAGACTAATGGTGAAAAGAAAATTAAAAAGGCATTACATTTGGGGATAAGAAATCACTCAGAATATCTTTTGACTCAAGCTCATCTTTCATCTGCACCATGAAAACTACATGTAACTTAAAGTCAGTTTTGTTTTAACTTTTCTAAATGTAATCTTTTTTTGTCGTGTTATGAGCAACAATATAAATGCAGCATGCAAACTGTCTTCTTTTTGGACTGAGAAAAAGGTCAAAATCTCTTATCTTTTATTTGAAGACTAAATTTAGCAAATTCTTGACAGTTCAGTTAATCCACAGGCTTGTCAGGTGTGGCCTTGACGCACAATAATCAGATAGTGACCAGAAAGTGTACATTCCTTTGACCATTGTCTATAAAAGGCCATCTGAAAAGGTAGCTGTATTCAAATTTAAATTAAAAATATTTCATAAAATGGCACATGATGTGTTTATTTTTGTTCAGTGTATGGCCTGCTCTCTCTCATCTTCAATTCAATTCAATTCAATTTTATTTAAATAGCGCCAATTACAGTCAAATTGTCTCGAGACGCTTTACAGAACCCATATGCCTGACCCCCAGAGCAAGCCAAAAGGCGACAGTGGCAAGGAAAACACCCTTTTAACAGGGAAAAAAAACCTCGAGCAGAACCCGGCTCTAATGTGGGGGGACCCATCTGCCTGCTGGCCCGGGCGGGTTGAGAGGGACAGAAGAGGTAGAGAGGTAGAGATAGAGGGGTAGAGGTAGAGATAGAGGGATACAGATAGAGGGGTAGAGATAGAGAGGTGGGGGGGTGGGACACAAGGACCATAAAACACAGCCACGCATCTGAAGCATCCAGCATCCAGCTCTGGGACCAGGGACACTCGGAGAAAGGACACAGAAAGAAACAGAGTGAATGTAATGCAATAATGGTATATGTAGTAAATACATAGGTAGTTAGAGAAGGGCTCAGTGCATCAAGAGAGGTTCCCCAGCAGCCTAGGCCTATAGCAGCATAACTAGGGGCAAACTAAAGGGACGTCAGGAGGGGAAATCAGTTTTGCAAATGAAAACACCAGCTCACCCCGTCAGGGTCACCCAGTCAGCCCTAACTATAAGCTTTGTCGAAAAGGAAGGTTTTAAGCCTGGTCTTAAAAATAGAGAGGGTGTCCGCCTCCCGAACCCAAACTGGGAGCTGGTTCCACAGGAGAGGTGCCTGATAACTGAAGGCTCTGCCTCCCATTCTACTTTTAGAGATTCTAGGAACAACAAGTAAGCCTGCAGTCTGAGAGCGAAGAGTTCTGCTAGGATAATATGGTACTATCAGGTCTTTAAGATATGATGGAGATTGGTTGTTAAGAGCTTTATATGTCAGAAGAAGGATTTTGAATTCTATTCTAGATTTAACAGGGAGCCAATGAAGAGAAACCAATATAGGAGAAATATGATCTCTCTTGCTAACTCCCGTCAGTACTCTGGCTGCAGCGTTTTGGATCAGCTGTAGATATTTCAGAGAGCTATTGGGACAACCTGATAATAAGGAATTACAGTAGTCAAGCCTAGAAGTAACAAATGCATGGACTAGTTTTTCTGCATCACTCTGAGACAGGATGTTCCTGATTTTCACAATATTTCTCAGGTGGAAAAAGGAAGTCCTACAGATTTGTTTTATGTGCGAGTTAAAGGACATGTCCTGGTCAAAGATAACACCGAGGTTCCTCTCAGGGTTGAACTGCAAAGCCATTTCAATTTTTGATCAGAAATTAAATTTTCTCGAATAGCAAAAATGCAGAAATAAACCCTGGGTAACTCCTACCCGTCTAGGTCCAACAGTCACATTAGTTTTCAGGTTAGAAGCAGCACTGAACACTGCATGAAAGTAGGGATTTTTGTCTGTAAACAGCACTGAACATTTCCGTGGAATTTCAAGTTAATGGCAGTGAACTGCAATTTGCAGGCAGCACAAAAAACTACCGAGAAATGCCAGGAATTAACGTGGACGGCTGATGTCCCAGGGGGGGAGCTTTCCAGTGTCAGTGAAAATGCTGTGAGCTATACAAATGCAAATCAGAGTGGTGGGTGTGGAGGGTGTAAGGTAGGGGGGTTGGTGGGTGTGGAGGTGTAAGGTAGGGGGGTTGGTGGGTGTGGAGGTGTAAGGTAGGGGGGTTAGGGGTGGGGGTTGACTTTTCACACTTGCATTAGTTTTTTTAAGAGAAAAAGGACACACAAACAAAACTATAGAGTTTATACTTTATTTGAATCAGGGTTCATACAGCTTTTATAAAAGTAAATAAAAGCACATCACAGGCACTTTTCAACACTGTCAAAATCCTAAATCTCAAACACCATGCAGAGCAGCATGACTACAGTCACATTTTCTCTTATGTTGCTTTCCTGTACAGTGGATGTGTTTACCACACATCTTCCAGCAATGCCCTCAACAGGTAGAAATGATGATGGACATGAGGTGTCTGTTCCCCTCAAGTTCCAAACTTCTACCGACTTTCCATAAAAATGTCTGTTGGGATGGTGATGAAGCCTGGAAACTCCTGCAATTACGCGTCTATATATAGTACTCTCTGACCTGACATTAATAGCTATGAACTGCTTCATAATGGCTGGTCTTGTTTCTGTCAGAGGTTCAAGGATGGATTCCTTAAAAAACACCATCTAGCAAATACAGACCTGATCAAAATCTTAAGACCAGTTGAAAAATAGCTAGAATTTACCTTTTGCACATTTGGATCTTAATGAGGTTTTAAGTAGAGCTACAATATGCAAAAGCAAGAAGGGGGAGTGAGACAAAAAGCACTTTGAAAAAGTAATTTATTGAAGACAACAAGTAAACTGAAATAGGCTGTTTATCAGCTGATCAAAAGTTTAAGACCATCGCTCAAAAAATTACAAAAAACTCTCCAAACCAGAACAAAAAATGTTCTCAGTAGGACTCAGTAATGAGTAGCTCCACCGTTCTTGTTAATCACTTCAAAAATTCGTTTGGGCATGCTTGATGCTGACCTTTCTGCTCTAAATCTGTCATTCAAATATGTTACAAGTTTGCATGAAATGGCAAAATGATCAACTGTAGTTACAGTGTTCAGGGTTCATCTGATGATACATTATCAACACTGCATGCACACTACCAGACAAAAGTTTGGACACACCTCATTCAATGGTTTTTAGTTATTTGTATTATTTATACATTGAGATTAATACTGAATATTAACTCTTTTTGTTTACAACATAATTCCATATGTATGTATGTACTGAATGAGAAGGTGTGTCCAAACTTTTGACTGGTAGTGTAGATCAAGCTCATCTAGGATGATATGACAGAGGCATCACTGTAAGGGGCAAAGCCTTTTCTTCTTTTGATCAAAGAAGTTTATCTTGCAGGCATAGAGAAAATCTGTTGACCTGGAGAAGTCGGCATGTTACTTTAAGGAATGCTGCGTCACTGACGTCATCACGTTAGAGTTGCTCGTCCAATCACACGCGTCGTCTCGCAAGAACCGCGCGATACACGAACAGACAAAGAAGTCGTCTTTGTGAGTTTCTACAATGGCGGCCCGGTATCGCCATTCCGACTCACCACAAACTCCTCGCATAGAACAGCCTGGACATGACCGACTGGTTCCAGTCAGACCCGCGACAGACTCTGAGAAGAAACTATTGAGCGTTATCAGCCGGCTGTCTGGTCAGAGAGGACCGCTGAAGGAGAAGCTGGAGGAGAGGATAGCCGCCATGGAAGCCAAATTAAACACTTTCTCCAGCGGCGAGGAAATTCAGTGGAAAAGAGGAGAGCACAGTCCTAAAATTGCGGTAAGAATATATTCCATTTGTAGGATATTTTTAGTGAGTTTTAGCACAATGCTCTGAATTGGTAACGTTAAGCAGTGATAGCATGTTGTCCTCCATCTTTGTTAACAAACGTGACTTTATTTTTGCCTTTTTGTACTTTTAGGAACAAGGGTGACTGTTTATTAGTGATGGTGAAATCGAAGCTTCATGAAGCAATGAACCACTTTGACACAATTGCATCAAGAATGACACACTGCTTCGAAGCATTTGACACAGCCAGAAGAGTGACATCTGCTGGCTCTGTGTAAGAACTGCATCTAAGTGGAGAAAACTGAAAAAGCCTCAGGACTGCCTGTCTGACACTGCTTTGTACTTGCAATAAATATTTTAAAACGGTATATATGTATGTTTGTGTGTATGTATATACACACAAACTATCTATATATATCTATATCTACATATCTCTCTCTCTATATATATATCTATCTATCTAAATAATGTGATATGTGTGTGTGTGTGTGAGAATCTCTGTGTATGTATCTATTTTCAATTCAATTCAATTCAATTTTATTTATATAGCGCCAATTACAGTCAAATTGTCTCGAGACGCTTTACAGAACCCATATGCCTGACCCCCAGAGCAAGCCAAAAGGCGACAGTGGCAAGGAAAACACCCTTTTAACAGGGAAAAAAACCTCGAGCAGAACCCGGCTCTAATGTGGGGGAACCATCTGCCTGCTGGCCCGGCGGGTTGAGAGGGACAGAAGAGGTAGAGAGGTAGAGATAGAGGGGTAGAGATAGAGATAGAGGGATACAGATAGAGGGGTAGAGATAGAGAGGTGGGGGGGTGGGACACAAGGACCATAAAACACAGCCACACATCTGAAGCATCCAGCATCCAGCTCTGGGACCAGGGACACTCGGAGAAAGGACACAGAAAGAAACAGAGTGAATGTAATGCAATAATGGTATATATAGTAAATACATAGGTAGTTAGAGAAGGGCTCAGTGCATCCAGAGAGGTTCCCCAGCAGCCTAGGCCTATAGCAGCATAACTAGGGGCAAACTAAAGGGACGTCAAGAGGGGAAGTCAGTTGTGCAAATGAAAACACCAGCTCACCCCGTCAGGGTCACCCAGTCAGCCCTAACTATAAGCTTTGTCGAAAAGGAAGGTTTTAAGCCTGGTCTTAAAAATAGAGAGGGTGTCCGCCTCCCGAACCCAAACTGGGAGCTGGTTCCACAGGAGAGGTGCCTGATAACTGAAGGCTCTGCCTCCCATTCTACTTTTAGAGATTCTAGGAACAACAAGTAAGCCTGCAGTCTGAGAGCGAAGAGTTCTGCTAGGGTAATATGGTACTATCAGGTCTTTAAGATATGATGGAGATTGGTTGTTAAGAGCTTTATATGTCAGAAGAAGGATTTTGAATTCTATTCTAGATTTAACAGGGAGCCAATGAAGAGAAACCAATATAGGAGAAATATGATCTCTCTTGCTAACTCCCGTCAGTACTCTGGCTGCAGCGTTTTGGATCAGCTGTAGATGTTTCAGAGAGCTATTGGGACAACCTGATAATAAGGAATTACAGTAGTCAAGCCTAGAAGTAACAAATGCATGGACTAGTTTTTCTGCATCACTCTGAGACAGGATGTTCCTGATTTTCACAATATTTCTCAGGTGGAAAAAGGAAGTCCTACAGATTTGTTTTATGTGCGAGTTAAAGGACATGTCCTGGTCAAAGATAACACCGAGGTTCCTCACAGTAGTACTGGAGGCCAATGTAATGCCATCCAGAGTAACTATATGCTTTGAAAGCAATTCTCTAAGATGTTTGGGGCCAAATACAATGACTTCAGTCTTGTCTGAATTTAGTAGTAAGAAATTATAGGTCATCCAGGTCTTTATGTCCTTAAGACAATCTTGCAGTCTAGCTAGCTGATTAGTTTCATTTGGCTTCATAGATAAATACAATTGAGTGTCGTCAGCATAACAATGGAAATTAATACAGTGCTTCCTAATAATGTTGCCTAAGGGAAGCATGTATAATGTGAACAGTATTGGTCCTAAGACAGAACCCTGAGGAACTCCATGATTAACCCTAGTATGCTCAGAAGAGTCATTGTTGACATGCACAAACTGGAACCTGTCTGATAAGTAGGATTTAAACCAGTCCAGTGCTGTCCCTTTAATGCCAATAGAATGTTCTAGTCGCTGTAATAAAAGTTTGTGGTCGATTGTATCGAATGCTGCACTAAGGTCCAACAGAATAAGTATAGAGACCAGTCCATTATCTGACGCTATGAGAAGGTCATTAGTAACTTTCACCAGAGCTGTTTCTGTGCTATGATGCACTCTGAAGCCTGACTGAAACTCTTCAAACAGGCTATTCCTTTGTAAATGTTCATATAATTGATTTGCAACTGTTCTTTCCAGAATTTTAGAGAGAAATGGGAGGTTGGAAATTGGTCTATAGTTGGCTAAAACATCTGGATCTAGAGTGGGCTTTTTAAGTAAAGGTTTGATTACAGCAACCTTAAAAGCCTGTGGTACATAACCTGTTACTAGAGAGAGATTAATCAGATCTAACATTGAGGAATTAATTAAAGGTAAAGCCTCCTTGAACAGTCTAGTTGGGATAGGATCTAAAAGACATGTTGATGGTTTGGATGTAGAAACTATTGAAATGAGTTCAGAGAGATGTATGGGGGTGAAAAATTCTAAATATCCATCTGGTCTTACAGCCAATTCTAAAGTATCTGTAATCGATGATACATCTGTGACATTTGCAGGAAGGGCCAGATTAATTTTTTCTCTAATCGTAATAATTTTATTTGTAAAGAAGCTCATGAAGTTGTTACTGCTCAAAGCTAAAGGAATACAAGTTTCAACAGAGCTCTGACTCTTTGTCAGCCTGGCTACAGTGCTGAAGAGAAACCTGGGGTTGTTCTTGTTTTCCTCTATTAAAGATGAATAATATGTTGTCCTGGCATTACGAAGAGCTTTTTTATAAATTACTAGACTTTTTTTCCAAGCTACATAAACTTCCTCTAAATTAGTGGAGTACCACTTCCTTTCCAGCTTTCGGGACGCCTGCTT